>NC_047656.1:3022382-3209835 GCF_902201215.1 Prunus dulcis | reverse complement strand
CAATGATTTCCTTAGCCACCTGCCCGATTTGATTGCACAGGTGGTTGGCCAGTTTCAGTGTTCCCAGTTGCCTTTAAATAATTTAGTGTACATGTGCTTAATATACAGTCAGATGTCCAACAATGATTTACCCAGCCACCTGGCCAATTTGACTGCAAAGGTGGTAGGCCATTTACCCCGTTCCCAATTGCCTTTAGATATTTGTGTGTACTTGTACTTAGTACACAGGTGTACGACAATGATTTTCCCTGCCACCTGCCCGATTTGACTGCACAGGTTGTTAGCCCGTTTTCCAACTCCCAGTTGCTTTTAGATATTTGCGTACACCTATGCTTAGTACGCAGGTATTTGACAATGATTTCCTTAGTCACCTGCCCGATTTGACTTTCAAGGTGGTAGGGCATTTTCCCCATTCCCAGTTGCCTTTAGATATTTGTGTGTACCTGTACTAAGTACCCGTGTCTGAGAATGATTTCCCCAGCCACCTGCTCGATTTGACTGCACAGGTTGTTGGCCAGTTTTCACGTTCCCTGGTCCCTTTAGATATCCGCATGTACCTGTACTTAATATGCGTTTTCGACAATGATTTCCCCACCACCTGCCCGATTTGACTGCACAGGTGGTTGGCCAGTTTTCGCGTTCCTAGTATCCATTAAATAATTTCGTGCACATGTGCTTAATAGACAGTCGTCCCACAATGATTTTCCCAGCCACCTGCCCGATTTGACTGCACAGATGGTTGGCCAGTTTTCGCGTTACCAGTTGCCTTTAAATAATTTCGTGTACCTGTTCTTAGTACATAGTCAGTTGTCCCACCATGATTTCCTAGCCACCTGCCCTATTTGACTGCAAAGGTGGTTGGCTATTTTCCCTTTTCCCAATTTCCTTTAGATATTTGTGTGTACATGTACTTGGTACATAGGTGTTCGACAATGATTTCCCCTGGCACCTGCCTGATTTGTTTACACAGGTTGTTGGCCAGTTTCCCTGCTCGTAATTGCTTTTAGATATTTGCGTGCGCCTATGCTTAGTGCGCAGGTATCCGACAATGATTTCCCCAGCACAGGTTGGCCAGTTTTCCCGTTCCCATGTCCCTTTAGATATTCTCGTGTACCTGTACTTAATGCACGTGTCTGACAATGATTTCCCTAGCCACCTGCTCGATTTGACTGCACAGGTGGTTGGCCAGTTTCCGTGTTCCCAGTTGCCCTTAAATAATTTCGTGTACATGTGCTTAGTACACAGTCAGTTGTCCCACCATGGTTTCCCCGGCCACTTGCCCAATTTGACTGCACAGGTGGTTGGCTAATTGCCGCGTTCCCGGTTACCTTTACATAATTTCATGTACCTGTGCTTAGAACACAGGTTGTTGTCCTAAATTGATTTCCCCAACCACTTGCCCAATTTGACTGTACAGGTGGTTGGCCAGTTATCGCGTTCCCAGCTGCCTATAAATAATTTCGTGCACATGTGTTTAATCCACAGTCAGTTGTCCCACAAAGATTTCCCTAGCCACCTGCCCGATTTGACTGCACAGGTGGTTGGTCAGTTTCCTTGTTCCCAGTTGCCTTTAAATAATTTCGTGTACATGTGCTTAATTCACAGTCAGTTGTCCCACAATGATTTTTCCAGCCACCTTCCCAATTTGACTGCACCGGTGGTTGGCCAGTTGCTGCGTTCCCAGTTGCCTTTAAATAATTTCGTGTACCTGTGCTTAGTAAACAGGTTGTTGTCCCACAATGATTTCCCCAACCACCTGCCCAATTTGACTGAACAAGTGGTTGGCCAGTTGCTGCGTTCCCAGTTGTGTTTAAATAATTTCGTGTACATGTGCTTAATCCACAGTTAGTTGTTCGACAATGATTTCCTCAGCCACTTGCCTGATTTGACTACACAGGTGGTTGACTAGTTTGTGTTCCCAGTTGCCTTTAAATAATTTTGTGTACATGTGCTTAATCCACAGTCGGTTGTTCTACAATGATTTCCCCAGCCACCTGCCCGATTTGAATGCACATGTGGTTGGCCAGTTTCCGTGTTCCAGTTACCTTTAAATAATTTAGTGTACATGTGCTTAATACACAGTCAGTTGTCCCACAACGATTTCACCAGCCACCTGCTTGATTTAAATGCCCAGGTGGTTGGCCAGTTTCCGTGTTCCCAGTTGCCCTTAAATAATTTCGTGTACATGTGCTTAGTACACAGTCAGTTGTCCCACCATAATTTTCCCAGCCACTTGACCGATTTGAGTGCACAGGTGGTTGGCCAATTGCCGCGTTCCCGGTTGCCTTTACATAATTTCGTGTACCTGTGCCTTAGTACACAAGTTGTTGTCCCACATTGATTTCCCCTGCCACCTGCCCAATTTGACTGCACAGGTGGTTGGTTGGCCAGTTGCTGCGTTCCCAGTTGCCTTTAAATAATTTCGTTTACATGTGCTTAATCCACAGCCAGTTGTCCCACAATGATTTCCCCAGCCACTTGCCCGATTTGACTGCGCAGGTGGTTGGCTAGTTTCCATGTTCCCAGTTGCCTCTAAATAATTTCGTGTACTTGTGCCTAATCCACAGTCAGTTGTCCCACAATGACTTCACCAGCCACCTGGTCAATTTGACTGCACCGGTGGTTGGCCAGTTGCCGCGTTCCCCGTTGCCTTTAAACAATTTCGTGTACCTGTGCTTAGTACACAGGTTGTTGTCCCACAATGATTTCCCCAACCACCTGCCTAATTTGACTGAACAGGTGGTTGGCCAGTTGCCGTGTTCCCAGTTGCGTTTAAATAATTTCGTGCACATGTGCTTAATCCACAGTACGTTGTTCCACAATGATTTCCCTGGCCTCCTGCCCGATTTGACTGCACAGGTGGTTGGCCAGTTTCCGTGTTCCCAGTTGCCTTTAAATAATTTCGTGTACATGTGCTTAATCCACAGACGGTTGTTCCACAATGATTTCCCCAACCACCTGCCTAATTTGAGTGCACAGGTGGTTGGCCAGTTTTCGTGTTCCCAGTTGCCTTTAAATAATTTAGTGTACATGCGCTTAATACACGGTCAGTTGTCCCACAATGATTTCCCCAGCCACCTGCTCAATTTAACTGCACAAGTGGTTGGCCAGTTTCCGTGTTCCCAGATGCCCTTAAATAATTTCGTGTACATGTGCTTAGTACACAGTCAGTTATCCCACAATGATTTCCCCAGCCACTAGCCCGATTTGACTGCACAGGTGGTTGGCCAATTGCCGCGTTCCCGGTTGCCTTTACATAATTTCGTGTACCTGTGCTTAGTACACAAGTTGTTGTCTCACAATGATTTTCCCAGCCTCCTGCCCAATGTGACTGCACAGGTGGTTGGCCAGTTGCCTTGTTCCCAGTTGCGTTTAAATAATTTCGTGTACATGTGCTTAATCCACAGTCTGTTGTTCCACAATGATTTCCCCAGCCACCTGTCCCATTTGACTGCACAGGTGGTTGGCCAGTTTTCATGTTCCCAATTGCCTCTAAATAATTTCGTGTACATGTGCTTAATCCACAGTCAGTTGTCCCACAATGACTTCACCAGCCGCTTGGTCGATTTGACTGCACAGGTTGTTGGCCAGTTGCCGCGTTCCCAGTTGCCTTTAAATAATTTCGTGTACATGTGCTTAATACATAGTCAGTTGTCCCACAATGACTTCACCAGCCACTTGGCCGATTTGACTGCACAGGTTGTTGGCCAGTTGCCGCGTTCCCAGTTGCCTTTAAAGAATTTCGTGTACCTATGCTTAGTACACATATTGTTGTCCCACAACGATTTCCCCAACCACCTGCCCAATTTGACTGAACAGGTGGTTGGCCAGTTGCCCTGTTCCCAGTTGCGTTTAAATAATTTCTTGTACATGTGCTTAATCTACAGTCAGTTGTTCCACAATGATTTCCCCGCCCACCTGCCCGATTTGACTGCACACGTGGTTGGCTAGTTTATGTGCTCCTAGTTGCCTTTAAATAATTTCGTGTACATGTGCTTAATCCACAGTCGGTTGTTCCACAATGATTTCCCTAGCCACCTGCCCAATTTGAGTGCACACGTGGTTGGCTAGTTTCCGTGTTCCCTGTTGCCTTTAAATAATGTAGTGTACATGTGCTTAATACACAGTCAGTTGTCCCACAATGATTTCACTAGCCACCTGCTCGATTTAATTGCACAGGTGGTTGGCTAGTTTCCGGGTTCCCAGTTGCCTTTAAATAATTTCGTGTACCTGTTCTTAGTACACAGTCAGTTGTCCCACCATGATTTCCTTAGCCACCTGCCCGATTTGACTGCAAAGGTGGTTGGCCATTTTCCCCATTCTAAATTGCCTTTAGATATTTGTGTGTACCTGTACTTAGTACACAAGTGTCCGACAATGATTTCCCTTGGCACCAGCTCGATTTGACTACACAGGTTGTTGGCCAGTTTCCTTGCCCCCAATTGCCTTTAGATATTTGTGTGCTCCTATGCTTAGTGCGCAGGTATCCGACAATGATTTTCGCAGCCACATGCCCGATTTGACTGCACAGCATGTTGGCCAGTTTCCCCGTTCCAATGTCCCTTCTGATATTTGCGTGTACCTGTACTTAATACACGTGTCCGACTGATTTCCACAGCCACCTGCCTGATTTGATTGCACAGGTGTTTGGCCAGTTCCCCCTTTTCAAAGTCCCTTTAGATATTCGCGTGTATCCGTACTTAAAAAGTGTTTCCAACAATGATTTTCCCAGCCACCTGCCCGAGTTGACTACACAGGTGGTTGGGCAGTTTTTCGCGTTCCTAGTTGCCTTTAAATAATTTCGTGTACATGTGCTTAATCCACAGTCAGTTGTTCCACAATGATATCCCCAGCCACTTGCCCGATTTGATTGAACATGTGGTTGGCCAGTTGCCGCGTTTCCTGTTGCTTTTTAAATAATTTCGTGTACCTGTGCTTAGTACACAGGTTGTTGTCCCACAATGATTTCCCCAACCACCTGCCCAATTTGACTGAACATCCGGGTTTGCCAGTTGCCGCGTTCCTATTTGCGTTTAAATAATTTCTTGTACATGTGCTTAATCCACAGTCAGTTGTTCCACAATGATTTCCCCCGCCACCGACCCGATTTTACTGCACAGGTGGTTGGCTAGGTGCTGCGTTCCCAGTTGCCTTTAAATTATTTCATGTACCTGTGCTTTGTACACAAGAAGTTGTCCCACAACGATTTTCCCAGCCACCTGCCCAATTTGACTGCACAGGTGGTTGGTCGGTTGCCGCGTTCCCAGTTGCCTTTAAATAATTTCGTGTACATGTGCTTAATCCACAGTCAGTTGTTCCACAATGATTTTCCCAGCCACCTGCCCAATTTGACTGCACAGGTGGTTGGCCGGTTGCCGCGTTCCCAGTTGCCTATAAATAATTTCGTGTACAGGTGCTTAATCCACAGTCAGTTGTTCCACAATAATTTCCCCCGCCACCTACCCGATTTGATTGCACAGGTGGTTGGCCAGGTGCTGCGTTCCCAGTTGCCTTTAAATTATTTCATGTACCTGTGCTTTGTACATAGGTTGTCCCACAATGATTTTCCCAGCCACCTGTCCAATTTGACTGCACATGTGGCTGGGTTGACGCGTTCCCAGTTGCTTTTAAATAATTTATTGTACACGTGCTGAATCCACAGTCAATTGTTCCTTAATGATTTCCCCAGCCACCTGCCCGATTTGACTGCACAGGTGGTCGGCCAGTTTCCGTGTTCCCAGTTGCCTGTAAATAATTTATTGTACATGTGCTTAATGCACAGTCAGTTGTCCCACTATGATTTCCCCAGCCACATGGCCGATTTGAGTGCACAGGTGGTTGGCTAGTTTCCGCGTTCCCAGTTGCCTTTAAATAATTTTGTGTACCTGTTCTTAGTACATAGTCAGTTGTCCCACCATGATTTCCCCAGCCCACCTACCTGATTTGACTGCAAAGGTGGTTGGCCATTTTTCCCATTTCTAGTTGCCTTTAGATATTTGTGTGTACCTATTCTTATTACACAGTCAGTTGTCCCACCATGATTTCCTTAGCCACCTGCCCGATTTGACTGCAAAGGTGGTTGGTCATTTTCCTCGTTCCCAATTGCCTTTAGATAATTGCGTGCACATATGCTTAGTGCGCAGGTATCTGACAATGATTTTCCTAGCCACCTGCCAGATTTGACTGCACAGGTTGTTGGCCAGTTTCGCCGTTCCCATGTCCCTTTAGATATTCGCGTGTACCTGTACTTAATACGTGTGCAACAATGATATCCCCAGCCACCTGGCTGATTTGACTGCACAGGTGTTTGGCTAGTTTCCCCGTTCCCAGGTCCATTTAGATATTCGCTTGTACCTGTACTTAATAAGCGTTTCTAACAACGATTTCCCCAGCCACCTGCCCGATTTTATTGCACAGGTGGTTGGCCAGTTCCTTTAAATAATTTCGTGTACATGTGCTTAATCCACAGTCAGTTGTCCTACAATGATTTCCCTAGGCACCTGCCCGATTTGACTACACAGGTGGTTGGCCTGTTGCCACGTTCCCAGTTGCCTTTAAATAATTTCATGTACCTGTGCTTAGTACACAGGTTGTTGTCTCACAATGATTTCCCCAGCCACCTGCCCAATTTCACTGCACAGGTGGTTAGCCTGTTGCCTAGTTCCCAGTTGCCTTTAAATAATTTCGTGTACTTGTGCTTAGTACACAGTCAGTTGTCCCATAATGATTTTCCAGCCACCTGCCCGATTTGACTGCAAAGGTGGTTGACCATTTTCCCCGTTCCCAGTTGCCTTTAGATATTTGTGTGTACCTGTACTTAGTACACAGGTGTCCGACAATGATTTCCCCTGGCACTTGCCCGATTTGACTACACAGGTTGTTGGCAAGTTTCCCAATTCCCAGTTGCCTTTAGATATTTGCCTGCATCTATGCTTAGTACGCAGGTATCCGACAATGATTTCCCTAGCCACCTGCCCCACTTGACTGCACAGGTGGTTGTCCTGTTTCCCCATTCCCAGTTTCCTTTAGATATTCGCGTGTACCTGTACTTAATACACGTGTTCCACAATGATTTTCCCAGCCACCTGCCCCATTTGACTTCACAGGTGGTTGACCAGTTTTCGCTTTCCGAGTTGCCTTTAAATATTTTCGTGTACCTGTGCTTAGTACACTGTCCATTGTCCCACCTTCATTTCCCCAGCCACCTGACTGATTTGGTTGCTAAGGTGGTTGGCCATTTTCCCAGTTCCAAGATTCCTTTATATATTTTCGTGTACATGTGCTTACTGCACAGGTGTCCGACATTGATTTCCCCTGGCACTTGCCCGATTTGACTACACAGGTTGTTGGCTAGTTTCCCCACTTCCAGTTGCCGTTAGATATTTGCGTGCACCTATGCTAAGTACTCAGGTATCCGACAATGATTTTCACAGCCACTTGTCCGATTTGACTGCATAGGTGGCTGGCCAGTTTCCCCTTTCCCATGTCCCTTTAGATATTCGCGTGTTCCTGTACTTAATACACGTGTTCGACAATGATTTCTCCAGCCATTGCTCGATTTGACTACACAAGTGGTTGGCCAATTTTCGCTTTCCCTGTTGTCTTTAAATTTTTTTGTGTACCTGTGCTTAGTACACAGTCAGTTGTCCCACCATGATTTTCCTCGTTCCCAGTTGCCTTTAGATATTTGTGTGTACCTATACTTAGTACACAGGGGTCCGACAATGATTTCCCTTGGCACTTGCCCAATTTGAGTGCACAGGTGGTTGGCCAGTTTTCGCGGTTCTTGTTGCCTTTAAATAATTTCGTGTAACTGTGCTTAGTACAGAGTCAGTTGTCCCACAATGATTTCCTCAGGCACCTGCCCGATTTGATTGCACAGGTGGTTGGCCCGTTTTCGCTTTCCCAATTGCCTATAAATAATTGTGTACCTGTGCCTAGTACACAGTCAGTTGCCCCACCATGATTTCCTCAGCCACCTGCCCGATTTGACTGCACAGGTGGTTGGCCAGTTTTCGCGTTCCCAGAGGCCTTTAAGTATTTTTGTGTACCTGTGCTTAGTACATAGTCAGTTGTTCCACCATGATTTCCCCAGCCAAATGCCCGATTTGACTGCAAAGGTGGTTGACCATTTTCTCCGTTCCCATATGCCTTTAGATATTTGCGTGTACATGTACTTACTTCACAGGTGTCCAACAATGATTTTTCCTGCCACCTACCCGATTTGGCTACACAGGTGGTCAGCCAGTTTTCCCGTTCTCAATCGCCTTTAGATATTTGCGTGTATCTGTTCTTGGTACACAGTTGTCCGACCAAGATTTCCCCTGGCACCTACTCGATTTGAATGCATAGGTGGTTGGATAGTTTCCTTTTTCCCAGTTTCCTTTAGATATTTGCGTGTCCCTGTACTTAGTACACGGCTGTCCGACATTGATTTCCTAAGCCACCTACCCGTTCCAAGTTGCCTTTAAATATTTGGGTGTACCGGTACTATGTGCACAGGTGTCCGGCAAAAATTTTCCCAGCCACCTACCCAGTTTCCCTGTTCCCAGCCACCTACCAGTACTTTGTAAACAGGTGTCCAACAATGATTTCCCCTGCCTCCTACTCGATTTGACGGCACAGGTGGTTGGCCTGTTTCCCCGTTCCTAGTTGCCTTTAGATCTTTGCGTGTACCTGTGCTTAGTGCACAGTGGTCCGACCAAGATTGCCCAGCCACTCGCCCAATTTGAATGCACAGGTGGTTGGCCAGTTTCCTTGTTACTAGTTGCCTTTAGATATGTGCTTGTACCTGTACTTCGTACACAAGTGTCCGATAATGATTTCTCCAACCACTTGCCTGATTTCACCGCACAGGTGATTGGCCAGTTGCCGCGTTCCCAGTTGCCTTTTAAATAATTTCGTGTACCTGTGCTTAGTTCACAGGTGGTTGTCCCACAATGATTTCCCCAGCCACCTGCCCAATTTGACTGCACAAGTGGTTGGCCAATAGCCGCGTTCTCAGTTGCCTTTAAATATTTGCATGTACCGGTGCTAAGTACACAGGTGTCCGACAATGATTTCCCTAGCGACCTCCCTGATTTTTGACTGCACAAGTGGTTTGGCAATTTCCCCGTTCCTAGTTGCGTTTAAATATTTTCGTGTACCTGTGCTTAGAACACAGTTAGGTATCCGTCCATGATTTCCCCAGCCACCTGCCCGATTTGAGTGCACAGGTGGTTGTCCAGTTTCCCTGTTCCCATTAGCCTTTAGATATTTACGTGTACCTGTACTTAGAATATAGTTGTCCGACAATGATTTCCTCAGCCACCTGCCTGATTTGACTCCGCAGGTGGTTTGCCCATTTCCCCGTTCCCTGTTGCCTTTAGATATTTGCATGTATCTGTGCTTAGTACACAAGTGTCCGACAATGATTTTCCCAGCCACCTACCCGATTTGACTGCACAGGTGGTTAACATGTTTTCCCGTTCCCAGTTGCCTTTGTTAGGATTTTGGCTCGTCAAATATGTCCTGTTGGTTTAGGATTGTTTTAGAAAAATTAGAGGTATACCAATTATTGTCCTAGAGGGATTATGAAAGAATTTCAGTTTTCCTAATTCAATTTAGGTTTGGATTTCCAGAAGTCTATTAAGATTTGGATAAGTGTAATTTCCTAGTCTGCCTAGAAATAGGAATTCAATCAGTCTCGGATCATTAAGCCAACTCTATATCTATAAATAAGGTGCGGCAATGCTTATTTTAGGAGAGGAAAAATAGTCAGAGACAACCGAGAGTTTTGAGATTAGTTCTAGATTGGAAAAGTTCTGTAATCTCTATTATTAATCAAAGGAGCGATGATTTCTCTACTTAGAAAAATCACAACTGGACATAGGCAAAAGTTCTGCCGAACCAGTATAATTCTTGTCTGTTTCTAAGTTTTCTAATATTTGCTAGTTTAGTCTATTGTCATTGGTTACATCAAAGAACAAGATTTAATGTGCGGGTCATTTAACAGCCTTTAGATATTTGCATGTATCTGTGCCAAGTACACAGTTGTTCGATCAAGATTTGCCCAGCCACCTGCCAGATTTGACTGCACAGGTGGTTGGCTAGTTTTCCCGTTCCAAGTTGCCTTTAAATATTTTCGTGTACCTGTGCTTAGTACATAGTTAGTTCTCCAACAATGATTTCCAAAGTCACCTGCCCGATTTGACTACATAGATGGTTGACCAGTTTCCTTGTTTATAGTTGCCTTAAATTATTTTCGTCTACTTGTGCTTAGAACACAGTTAGGTATCCGTCCATGATTTGCCACCTGCCCGATTTGAGTAGGTGGTTGTCTAGTTTCCACGTTCCCATTTGTGGATATTTGCGTGTATATACTTAGTATACAGTTGTCCGACAATGATTTCCCCACCCACCTGCCCGATTTGATTGCACAGGTGGTTGACTCGTTTCCCTGTTCCTAGTTGCCTTTAGATATTTGCATGTATCTGTGCTTAGTACACAGGTGTCCGACAATGATTTCCCCAGCCACCTACCGATTTGACTGCACAAGTGGTTGGTCTATTTCCCCGTTCCCAGTTGCCTTTAGATACTTGCATGTATCTGTGCCAAGTACACAGTTGTCCAATCAAGATTTCCCCAGCCACCTGCCCAATTTGACTGCACCAGTGGTTGGCCAGTTTCCCCATTCCTAGTTGCCTTTAAATATTTTCGTGTATCTGTGCTTAGTACATAGTTAGTTGTTTGACAATGATTTCCAAACCCACATGCCCGATTTGACTACATAGACAGTTGGCCAGTTTCCCCGTTCAAAGTTGCCTTTAATTATTTTCGTGTACCTGTGCTTAGAACATAGTTAGTTGTTCGACAATGGTTTCCAAAGCCACCTGCTCGATTTGAATGCACAGCTGGTTGGCCAGTTTATCTGTTCCCAGTTGTCTTTAGATATTTGCTTGTACCTGTATTTCGTAAACAGGTGTTCGACAATGATTTTCCTACGCACCTGCCCGATTTGACTGTACAAGGGGTTGGCTAGTTTCCCCGTTCCCAGTTGCCTTTAAATTTTTTCGTGTACCTATGCTTAGAGTATAGTTTGTTGCCCGACCATGATTTCCCCAGCCACCTTCCCGATTTGAATGCACAGGTGGTTGGCCAGTTTCTCCCTTTCCAGTTGCCTTTTGATATTTGCGTGTACCTGTACTTATTATGCAGGTGTCCGACTAAGATTTCCCCAGCCACCTGCCTGATTTGAATGCACAGGTGGTTGGCCAGTTTCCCCGTTCACAGTTGCCTTTAGATATTTGCATGTACCTCTACTTATTATGCAAGTGTCCAACCATGATTTCTCCAGCTACCTACCCAATTTGATTACACAGGTGGTTGGCCAGTTTTCCTGTTCCTAGTTGCCTTTATATATTTTCTTATACCTGTATTTCGTACACAGGTGTCCGACAATGATTTCCCTACCCACCTGCCCGATTTGACTGCACAAGTGGTTGGCATGTTTCCCCGTTCCCAGTTGCCTTTAGATATTTTCGTGTACCTGTGCTTAGAGCATAGTTTGTCGTTCGACCATGACTTCCTCTGCCACCTGCCCGATTTGAATACACAAATGGTCGGCCAGTTTTCCCGTTCCCAGTTGCCTTTTGATATTTGCGTGTACCTGTACTTATTATGCAGGTGTCCAACCATGATTTCCCCAGTCACCTACCCGATTTGACTACACATGTGGTTTGCCATTTTCCCCGTTTCCAGTTGCCTTTAGATATTTGCGTGTATTTGTGCTTAGAATACAGTTGTCCGACCAAGATTTCCCCAACCACATGCCCGATTTGAATGCATAGGTGGTTGGCTAGTTTCCCTGTTCCTAGTTGCCTTTAGATATTTGTGTGTCCTTGTACTTAGTACACAGGTGTCCGACAATGATTTCCCATGCCACCTGCTCGATTTGACTGCACAAGTGGATGGTCAATTTCCCCGTTCCCAGTTGCCTTTAAATATTTTCTTGTACCTGTGCTTAGAACATAGTTAGTTGTCCGACCATGATTTCCCCCCACCACCTATCAGATTTGACTGCACAGGTGGTTGGCCAATTTTTCCGTTCCCAGTTGCCTTTAAATAGTTGCGTGTACCTGTACAATGATTTCCCCATCTACCTCTCCTTTTTGACTGCACAAGTGGTTGGCTAGTTTTCCCGTTCCCAGTTGCCTTCAAATATTTTTGTGTACCTGGGCTTAGAACATAGTTAGTTGTCCAACTATGATTTCACCAGCCACCTGCCCGCTTTGAGTGCACATGTGTTTGGTCTGTTTTCGCGTTCCCAGATGCCTTTATATATACGCCTGTACCTGTACTTTGTACACAGGTGTCCGACAATGATTTCCTTAGCCACTGGCCCAATTTGACTCCACAGATTATTGGGCTGTTTCCCCGTTCCCATTTGACTTTAGATATTTGCGTGTACTTGTGTTTAAGGCACAGTTGTCCGACCAAGATTTCCGCAGCGACCTACCCTATTTGAATGCACAGGTGGTTGGCCAGTTTCCCTGTTCCCAGTTGCCTTTAGATATTTGCTTGTACCTGTACTTCGTACACAGGTGTCCGATGATGATTTCCCCAACCACCTGCCCGATTTGACTGCATAAGTGGTTGGCCAGTTTCCTCGTTCCCAGTTGCCTTGAATTAATTTCGTGTACCTGTGCTTAGAACATAGTTAATTGTCCGACCTTGATTTCCCCAGCCACCTGCCAGATTTGAGTGCACAGGTTGTTGTCCTGTTTCCCCGTTCTCAGTTGCCATTAGATATTTGCGTGTACTTGTACTTAGTATACAAGTGTCTAACAATGATTTCCCCAGCCACCTGCCCAATTTGACTACACTTGTGGTTGTCCAATTTCCCTGTTCCCAATTGCCTTTAGATATTTGCGTGTATCTGTGCTTAGTACACAGTTGTCCGACCAAGATTTCCCAAACCACCTGCCCGATTTGACTGCACATGTGGTTGTCCAGTTTCCCCGTTTTCAGTTGCCTTTAGACATTTGCGTGTACCTGTGCTTAGTGCACAGTTGTCCGACCAAGATTTCCCAAGCTACCCGGCCGATTTGAATGTACGGGTGGTTGACCAGCTTCCCTGTTCCCAGTTGCCTTTAGATATTTTCCTGTATCAGTTTCCTTTCCGATTAGTTCTTTCCATATTTTCCATTGTTCTTTAAGTGCATCCCACTTATTTTTCAAATGTGATTTATCATACTCGGCTCCTGTCTCTTTACTCAAGCTAATCCTCACATTTTCCCATCCTTCTTTCTTAAAGTGAGTACCAGGACGATTGCCTGCCTCCACCTCCTTGATACACATGTCACAAAATATAGTTGTATTCTGATTATTCCATACAGCCGGAACTTATGATTTCCCCAGCCACATTATTATTCTTCACCATATGTGCATGTCCTTATATAAATATGTATGTATTGGGGGATGAACATGTTATAGCAAATAATGTTTTTACTAAAAACATGCATAGTGCCTAAGTAATTACATATAGGAAAACTGGGGTAAAACTACATACATCAAAAGCAATACACCAAGTCATACAAGATAACAAGGATTAATTGAAGTCAAAGAAAAATTATACATATATCACTTATGGAAAATAAAAATAAAGAGCAAACTTTTATTTCTTTTATTTCATCAAGCTCTCTAGAAAATAAATATTGAGTGGTGATGATGAATATTGAGTGGGAAAGTCTAAAGCTATTGATAGTGTAAGCAATGGTAGTGAGACCACACTAATTATCAAGCCAAGAAAGAGAGCATGCTGGTACAGAAAAAAAACTAGAAGTACGTACCCTTCAATTGAAATATATATGAGCAAAATATATAGCCCTATTATCCAACTGATATCACCTGTTTTTTAAGCTAAGAATCTTTTGTGAACATACATCAATTTATAGCCAAAGTTATTGTCAACGAACATCAGGACTTCATGCTCCTGAACAAAGTGCATGAAGGCCTTCTATCTCTTCCCCAAAACAATACAAGAAAACAAACAACATAATAGACAATCTAATTGGCATGATCATAAGGTTAGATTACGAGGGAGACACTTTGGAATTGAATTATAAATTTCAAATTTTAATGGAGAAAAATATATGTAAGGCAGGAGCACACATAAAGAAATAGAGAACATGTGATGCATAGGGAAGACAAAAGGCACCCTCCAACAACAACTCCAGGAGCTGCCGTAGAAAGGCGCTCTGGCGATGCAGCAGCTAGTTCTACAGAAACTTGAAACTTAAAATTTTCTGTTTTATTTAATACGTAGCTGCATCTAGTTTATGTAATATGCAGCTAGACTTAAATCTACTGCTGTGTTTCTAAAATCTTATCCTACTGTTTTACAGCAAAGCGCAACCACTAGAAAAAAAAAAAAAAACACTGAAGCAGCACGTCTACAAAAAGTTTGAGAGATTGAAGAATAAATATATCCCAGAAAATTATAATCAATAACTTTGAAGAGATTGATAATCTACCTTGTGAAAGAGATTGAGAGAGATTGAGCGAATGGTGGTCTCCAAACTTGGGAGGCAACGCGATGAACTTGGTGTCTGCAGATTTGTGAGAAATATGTAAGGATAAATTTCTAACCTAATAAGGGTATTTGTGGAATTGCAAAAATTTCATTAAAGGGAGCGCATTGCTTCAATTAAAAGCAGCTTTAAAAAGCAACCCAGATGTTGCTTTTAAAAGCTGCTATCAAAAGACCATTGCTTTTAAAATAAGCAAGATATTTTATTTTTACCAAACACCTTAAACTGCT
This sequence comes from Prunus dulcis, assembly GCF_902201215.1. Classification (NCBI taxonomy): domain Eukaryota; kingdom Viridiplantae; phylum Streptophyta; class Magnoliopsida; order Rosales; family Rosaceae; genus Prunus; species Prunus dulcis. The sequence goes on along the minus strand of NC_047656.1, from coordinate 3,195,035 downwards.
TAACTTTAAAGTTAAGCAGGTTTTTGGCCAAAAAAAGCAATCCCAAACAGGGCCTTAGTAAACAGGTGTCCGACAATGATTTCATAAGCCAACTGCCCGATTTGATTGCAATGGTGGTTTGCCAATTTCCCCATTCCCAGTTGCTTTTAGATATTTGCTTGTACCGGTACAAAGTACACAGGTGTCCGACAATGATTTTCCCAATCACCTCCTCGATTTTTGATTGCAGTGATTGGCCAGTTTCCCCGTTCCCAGTTACCTTTAAATATTTTCATGTACCTGTGCTTAGAACACAGTTAGTTGTCCGACCATGATTTCCCCAGCAATCTGCCCGATTTGAGTGCACGGGTGGTTGGTTGTTTCCCCGTTCCCAGATGCCTTTATATATTTTCATGTACCTGTACTTTGTACACAGGAATCCGACAATGATTTCCCTCGCCACCTACCCGATTTGAATGCACAGGTGGTTGGCATGTTTTGCCCATTCCCAGTTGCCTTTAGATATTTTCTTGTACCTGTACTTCGTACACAGGTGTCCGACAATGATTTTCCCAGCCACCTGCCTGATTTGAATGCACAGGTGGTTGGCCTGTTTCCCCGTTCCTAGTTGCCTTTAAATATTTTCGTGTACCTGTGCTTATAACATAGTTAGTTGTCCAACCATGATTTCCCCAGCCACCTGCCTAATTTGATTGCACAAGTGGTTGGCGAATTTCCCCGTTCCCAGTTGCCTTTAAATATTTGTGTGTACCTGTACTAAGTACACAGGTGCCCGACAATGATTTCCCTACCCACCTGCCCGATTTGACTGCACAAGTGGTTGGCCAGTTTCTCCGTTCCCAGTTGCCTTTAGATATTTTTGTGTACCTGTGCTTAGAGCATAGTTTGTTGTCCGACCATGATTTCCTCACCCACCTGCCCGATTTGAATACACAAATGGTTGGCCAGTTTCCCCGTTCCCAGTTGCCTTTTGATATTTGCGTGTACATGTACTTATTATGCAGGTGTCCGACCTTGATTTCCCCAACCACCTACCCGATTTGACTACATAAGTGGTTTGCCAGTTTCCCCGTTCCCAGTTGCCTTTAGATATTTGCGTGTTCCTATACTTAGTACACGACTGTCCGACATTGATTTCCTAAGCCACTTGCCCGATTTGAGTGCACAAGTGGTTGGCCTGTTTCCCCGTTCCCAGTTGCCTTTAAATATTTTCATGTACCTGTGCGTTGATCATATTTATTTGTCCGGCCATGATTTCCCCTGCCACCTGCCCTATTTGACTGCACAGGTGGTTGGCCAGTTTCCCTGTTCCCAGTTGCCTTTAGATATTTGCGTGTACCTGTACTCAGTACACAAGTGTCCGACAATGATTTCCCTAGCCACCTCCTCGATTTGACTGCACAAGTGATTGGCCAGTTTTCCCGTTCCCAGTTGGCTTTAGATATTTGCATGTACCTATATGTAGTACACAGGTGTCTGACAATGATTTCCCCAACCACCTACCCTATTTGACTACTCTTGTGGTTGCTCAATTTCCCTGTTCCCGGTTGACTTTAGATATTTGCATGTATTTGTGCTTAGTACACAGTTGTCCGGCCAAGATTTCCCCAACCACCTGCCCGATTTCACTGTACAGGTGGTTATACAGTTTCCCTGTTCCCAGTTGCCTTTAAACATTTGCGTGTACCTTTGCTTAGTGCATAGTTGTCTGACCAAGAGTTCCCCAGCTACCCGCCCGATTTGAATGCACCGGTGGTTGACCAGTTTCCCTGTTCTCACCTACCCGATTTGATTGCATTGGTGGTTCGCCAATTTCCCCGTTCCCAGTTGCTTTTAGATATTTGCGTGTACCTATACTTAGTACGAAGGTGTCCGACGATGATTTCCCCATCCACCTCCCCGATTTGACTGCACAAGTGGTTGGCCAGTTTCCCCATTTCCAGTTGCCTTTAAATGTTTTCGTGTACTTGTGCTTACTACATAGTTAGTTGTCCGACCTTGATTTCCCCAGCCACCTGCCCGATTTGAGTGCACAGGTGGTTGTCCAATTTCCCCATTCCCAGTTGCGATTAGATATTTGCGTATATCTGTGCTTAGTACACAGTTTTCCTACCAAGATTTCCCCAACTAGCTGCACGATTTGAATGCACAGGTGGTTTGTTAGTTTTCCCGTTCCGAGTTGCCTTTAGATATTAGCGTGTAGCTGTACTTAGTACATAGTTGTACGACCAAGATTTCCCCAGCCACCTACCCGATCTGAATGCACAGGTGGTTCACCAGTTTTCCCATTTCCAGTTGCCTTTAGATATTTGTGTGCACCTGTACTTAGTACGCAGGTGTCCGACAATGATTTCCCTAGTCACCTCTCCGATTTGACTGCATAGGTGGTTAGCCAGTTTCCTCATGCACAGTTGTCAGACCATGATTTACCCAGCCACCTGCCCAATTTGATTGCACATGTGGTTGACCAGTTTCCCCTTTCCTAGTTGCCTTTACATACTTGCGTGTACCTGTACGTAGTACACAGCTGTTTTACCAAGATTTTCCCAGCCACCCGCCTGATTTGACTGCATAGCAGGTTGGCCAGTGTCCCCATTCCTAGTCGCCTTTAAATATTTACGTGTACCTGTACTTAGTACACAGGAGTCCAATAATGATTTCCCCAGCCACTTGCCCGATTTGATTGCACATATGGTTGGCCAGTTTCCCAGTTCCCAGTTGCCTTTAGATGTATGCGTGTACTTGTGCTTAGTGCACAATTGTCCGACTAAGATTTCTCTAGCCACTTGCCCGATTTGAATGCACAGGTGGTTGGCTAGTTTCCCTGTTTCTTGTTGCATTTAGATAGTTGCGTGTACTTGTACTTAGTACACAGGTGTCCGATAATGATTTCCCCAGCCACCTGCCTGATTTGACCACACAGGTGGTTGGCCAGTTTCCCCATTCCCAATTGCCTATAAATATTTTCATGTACCTGTGTTTAGTACACAGTTTGTTGTTCAACCAAGATTTCCAAAGCCGCCTACTCGATTTGACTACACAGGTGGTTTGCCAGTTTCCTCATTCCCTGTTGCCTTTAGATATTTTCATGTACCTGTGCTTAGTACATAGATGTTTGACCAAGATTTCCTCATTCCCTAGTTACCTTCGATGTTTACCAGTAGTTGTGTTTAGTGTAAAGCTGTCTGACTAGGATTGCCTATCCACCTGCCCGATTTGTCTGCACAGGTGGTTGGACAGATTCCTCCTTCCCAATTGCCTTCAAATGTTTACATGTACCTGTGTGTAGTATACTGGTGTTCAATCAGGATTTCCTAAGTCACCTGCCTGATTTTTCTGCCTAGGTGGTTAGCTAGATTCCCCTTTCGCTAGTTGCCTTCAGACGTTTGCATGTACTTGTGCTTAGTACATAGTTGTCTGACCAAGATTTCTTTACACATCTGCCCGATTTTTCTTCACAAGTGGTTGGCCAGTTTCCCCTTCCCCTATTGCCTTCAAATGTCTGCCAATTCATGTTTTTTGTATACACGTGTCTAACCTGAGTTTCCCCTATCACCTGCCCGATTTCTCTGCACAGGTGGTTAGCCAGTGTCCATGTTCCCAGTTGCCTTTAGATGTTCGCATGTACCTGTTCTTAGTACATAATTGTCTGACCAAGATTTCCTCAGCCACCTACTCGACATGTCTGCACAGGTGGTTTGCCAATTTCCCTCTTCCCCAGTTACCTTCCGATGTTTCCAGGTAGTTGTGTGTAGTGTAGAGTTGTCAGAAGAGGATTTCCCTACCCACTTGCCCGATTTGTTTACACAAGGGGTTACCCAGTTTTCCTGTTCCTAGTTGCCTTCAAATCTTTGCATGTATCTTTGCATGTATCGGCTAGGATTTGCCTATCCACTTGCACAATTTGTGTGCACACGTGGTTGGCCAGTTTTCTCATTCCCAATTACCCTTAGATATATGCATGTAATTGTGCGTAGTACACAGTTGTCCGACAACCATTTCCTCAGGCACTTGCCCGATATGTTTGCATAGGTGGTTTGCCAGTTTCCGCCTTCCATAGTTACCTTCCAATGTTTGCAGGTAGTTGTGTGTAGTGTAGAGTTGTCTGAAGAGGATTTCCCTACCCACTTGCCCGATTTGTTTACACAAGGGGTTACCCAGTTTTCTTGTTCCTAGTTGCCTTCAAATCTTTGCATGTATCTTTGCATGTATCGGCTAGGATTTGCCTATCCACTTGCACAATTTGTGTGCACACGTGGTTGGCCAGTTTTCTCATTCCCAATTACCCTTAGATATATGCATGTAATTGTGCGTAGTACACAGTTGTCCGGCAACCATTTCCTCAGGCACTTGCCTGATATGTTTGCATAGGTGGTTTGCCAGTTTCCGCCTTCCATAGTTACCTTCCGATGTTTGCAGGTAGCTGGGTTTAGTGTAGTGCTGTCTGACGAGGATTGCTATACCCACTTGCCCGATTTGTCTACACACGTGGTTGGCCAGTTTCCCCTTCCCATGTTGCCTTCAAATGTTTACCTATTCATGTTTGTAGTATACAGGCATGTGACCTAGGTTTCCCCAGCCACCTGCCCGATTTGTCTACACAGGTGATTGGACAGTTCCCCTCTTCACCAGGTGCCTTCAAATCATGTACCTGTGTTTAGTATACAAGTGGCTGACCAAAATTACCCAATTCACTTGCCCGATTTGTCTGCCTAGGTGGTTAGCAGTTTTCTTGTTCTCCAGTTGCCTTTAGATGTTTGCATGTACCTGTGCTTAGTACACAGGTGTCATACCATGATTTCCTCTGCCACCTGCCCGATTTGATAACGCAGGTGGTTGGCCAGTTTCCCCCTTCCTTTGTTATCTTCCGTTGTTTGCAGGTAGTCATGTTTTCTGTTGAGCTGTGTTTGACGAGGATTTCCCTACACACTTGCCTGATTTGTTTGCACATGTAGTTGGCCAGTTTCCCTATTCTTAGTTGCCTTCAAATCTTTGCATGTACCTGTGTTTTGTATATAGGTGTCCGGCTAAGATTTGCCTATCCACCTGCCCGATTTGTTTGCACAGGTGGTTTGCCAATTTACCCATTCTAGTTGCCTTTAGATGTTTGCATGTACATGTGCTTAGTACACAGTTGTCCAACCAAGATTTCCTCAACCACCTGCCCGATATGTCTGCACAGGTGGTTGGTCATTTTTCCCCTTCCCCAGTTACCTTTCAATGTGTGGAGGTAATTTTGTTTAGTGTAGAGCTGTCTGACGAGGATTACCCTATCCACCTGCCCAATTTGTCTGCACAAGTGGTTGGCCTATAAATGTTTTTAGTATACAGGTGTCTAACCTGGATTTCCCAGTCACCTGTATGATTTGTCTATACAGGTGGTTGGATAGTTTACCCCTTCCTAGTTGCCTTCAAATGTTTGCATGTACCTTTGTTTAGTATACAGGTGGCCGACTAGGATTTCCCAACCCACCTGCCCGATTTGTCTACCTAGATGGTTAGCTAGTTTTCCTGTTCGTTAGTTGCCTTCATATGTTTGCATGTACTTGAGCAGAGTACAGAAGTGTCCAACCATGATTTCCCCAGCCACCTGCCCGATTTGACTGCACAGGTGGTTGGCTAGTTTCCCCGTTCCCAGTTGTCTTATGATATTTGTATGTACCTGTGCTTAGTATACATTTGTTCGACCAAGATCTCCTCATCCACCTGCCCGTTTTGTCTGCACAGGTGGTTGGTCAGCTTCCCTGTTCCCAGTTACCTTGAGATGTTTGCATGTACTTGTGCTTAGGGTATAGTTGTTAGACCAATATTTCCTTAGCCACCTGCTAGACATGTCTCCACAGTTGGTTGGCCAGTTTCCCCTTTCCCTAGTTACCTTTCGATGTTTGCAGGTAGTTGTGTTTAGTGTAGAGCTGTCTGCACAGGTGCTTGGCCAGTTTCCCTATTGCAACTTGGAGTTTCTTGTTTGACATTTAAGTATAATTTTCATCCAAGAAACTCTCGTTTGATCGTGTTTAGTGTACTTATTCTCTATTGAGCACCTACATACTTGTCTTAGTATCGCCGCACGAATGAGTTGAGACCAGTCATCCTCCCAATTGAGAAGACATAGCATATACCGGTCTTTCCGGATTGTCAGTGCCCATTTGACAATCCTATGACTATGAACATTTAGGATATGTAGATAATAGAGGAAAGCTCTCTTGAACCTAACTTTCTTAGATTACTTTATCTCTATCTCACATCCTTTGGACTAATTGTTTAAGCATGTGTAACTGTTAATGAGACATTTACTAATAAACAATAAATTTGCCCTTTATGAGAATTTAACATAAGTCTAATACAAGAAATATCCTTAGGACGACAAGGATACCGTCGTGCTCAGGACGATAAGGAAAATAATTTAGAACTCAATGGGCCAGCACACAGTGGCCCACGCGTCGCCACCCACCACCGGCAGTGCGTGGGCGTCTTGAGAAATTTTCAGCTACATAAATTTCTCAAAACACCCTACAATACCTATACCAATAGATTCAAACCAACTAGAGCACCAACTTTTGTTCTTGGACCACGACCAAAAACTGACCGGAAGTGGCCGAATCGAAGCTGAAACCATCGGCCAAAAATGGATTTAAGAATTGATCTGCAAAACCTCAAAATCGATCCAAACTAAGTACATAAACATGTATAGTGTAATGAGTAGACGAAGTTTCATATGACAACATTATCAAATATCAAATTGAATACTTGTAACACTTTGACTTGCCTTTATACCTGCATTCTCCAAAGTGATACTTGGAGCACACCTTGCACTGAGGTTTTACAACTTCTTGGCTTGCTAGTTGAGATGAACTATGAGCCTTTGCAGGATGATTGTTGTGAAATTATTGCAAGCACATAATCCGCCAAGTAATATAGAAGTAAGTAGAGTATCGTTCCCACGAAGACTGTAATTTCCTATTAACTACCAATTATGATTAATTCAAAAGTCTATTTGAACAGTTGATTAAGAAGATTGATTTATTTAAGTAAACTAAAATAATTATGAAAATTAGCAATTTAATTAATGATGGAAAATCAAGTTGATGAGACACTAGAGCATCCGATTTCACCATAACCAATTCCACTTAATTCTTATAGCCAATTAACCCTAATTACTATCCATGTTGACAATTGGTTTCTCCTAATTCATTCGATATCCCCTCTCGGGCTCAACCAAAAGTATTTTGAATTAACAACCCATTAATGATGGACCATCAATGGGCTTCGTGAATACTCGTAACCATCCATACCACAAACCGCTCAGCAAGCCCCAGGTGTTCGCTTGGCTTGGGCCCACTTAAGCTTGTAGCATGGCTTGGTGCATAAATAAGGATTTTCCGCTTGGTGTGGCGTGTTATTTGGCATGCTTATGCCGAGCTTTGCTGTTTTGTAAGGGCTATGGCCGGGCGAAAATGGAGCTTGACAGGACAATGAGCATGGGTTCATAGAACCAGCACATTCTACTCGCTTGTTAGGACCTTTCTGCATGGCATGTTGCATATTTGCTTGGCGTGACACGCGTGCAAGCGCATATGATGAACTCTTACATACCTAAGTCGGGTTTCTTCCCAAGTTAGGTGTCGTACTAGGCTAGAAATATATTTTGGCCCATCCTTGGATATTTTGGGCCTCAACATTAGGCAAGGAAGTTTATAGTGCAGTAATCTGCATACAGAGAAAACTTTTATCTTGATGTGAATGGAAAAAGTCTGGCTTATGTTTCTTATGCTTCACAATTCAAATTCAATGTATACAATTTTCTGTTTAATTCACCAAAAAATAATAATAATAATTGTTGTTTTTCAATTGTTTTTGATGTCTACCCTATATGTAATATAATATAATATGAAGAAGAATATGTGTAGATTTGTTTAGTGTGTTTTGTTTTCTGGTTTTCTGTTTTAATTTGTTGGTACCCGGCATTATGATTCTGCTTTGGGTTGATTTTAAATTAAAAAAATTATATTTCTCTGCTATCCATTAGTTGATGTGTAGATTTACAGCAGCTGCTTCTTCCTAGGTAATCTTCATCGTACATCCCTCCAGATTTATAACTACTGCTAGTTCTTGGTTTTTATTTATTTATATATTTCATTTTTATGCTTTTAGTTGACATGTTACTAATTTTCAAAAACTTTAATTATGGTTCTGATTGAAAAAGCTTATAAGCTGCTTCAGGCCATGGAGTTATGTTCTAAACTAGCATTTGCCAAATTGAAAGTTCGACAATAATTCAGTGTTATTTTATCATATTTGCTTTTGTATTGTAGGGAATTTTTATTCCTCAGTTCTTTCCACTGAAATAACATTAATCTTTCCTCTGTATTGTAGGGAATTTTGTTTCCTCTGACCTCAATGCAAAGACTAGGTAATTTGGATTTGAAACGTTTGTACTTTGATTTCTGTTCGTAGGTAAATTTTCTTGCTTTATATGATTGCTTTGAGTGTTGTTGTTTCTATTGCATTTGATTTTGTTTATGTAAGTGAAAGTTCAACAACTGATATAAACTTTTAATCATGGTCATAGTAGAAAAAAATATAGTGGAGGTTGTTGTGGTCTCTGAGATAGTTGCAAGCCTTTACAAAGGTAGTTCTAACTTCTATTCTATTGATGTGGTCTCTATGATAGTTTTCATAATGTAGCTGCTTCTTATTGCTTGTGTAGGGTTGATCTAGAAAAGATACGTGCAGAGAAGGAACGGGCAAAAAACGGGCACGTGCCTTCTGGTTATTTTCTTCCTGTTACTTTCAAAGTTTTAGTAGGTAGTTTCTTGCCCTTTTATGAATGATTTGTTATGTTTTCCCATTTAGATAGGTGCACTAGATACTAAGTTATATCAGGTTTTTAAAAGAGTTTAAATTAAGTTATACCTTGAGGCCCAAAACCTTGTGGAATAAGGAAAGGTTTTGAAGCCTATTAAGGGGTCCTATTTATTTTCTTTTTTGCGTGAACCGATTAAGTGGGCTTGGAAGATTAGTCAAGTCGATCCTCGGGGATGAGTAGAGATGACTTGACCTAGCTCTATATAAGCTTAAGGCCCTGCTCTCATCAGACACGTTCTCTAACCCTATTCTCATCATAAAGAGAGAGTTGAAACAAATTCTTAGAAAGAGCATAATTCTTGAGTCGTTCCTGTTCTTGCTAGGATTGTTGCGTTGCTATGGATTGGATGAGTTCAGAGGTCGTGTACTCAAGGAAGATGGTTCCAGGTATGTCTTTATGTCTTTACGTATTTCGATATGTGAAAGATCTTGAACATGTTTTAAAGAAATCTAATAGTTGGTATCAGAGCATATGGTTATTCGCACACACTAAAATCGTTTTTCAAGCATTCCTATTACGATTAATTATCTGTTCATGCCATAATGAGTTTTGGTTATGCTCAAAATTTGAAGATGGATTAAACATGTTTTCTAAATATCAAGAATATTAAAGAATCTTGAAAAAAACATGTTTTAATTTGATTTTTCATATCTTCAAAACTTTAAACATGTTTTTGGCCTACCAAATGACTTAAAACCCTAAAAATGCCAACATATCACAACAAAGCTGTGTGTGTGTTAATTAGGTCAAGGCAGAAATTACTACTCAAGGCAGAAATTACTATTCACTACAATTTAGGGTTTTCTCTCTTGAACTGTGTTTGTTCGATTATTTTCTGAGCTAGATAGGTGTTTGTCTTTCTTCTGAGAATAAAAAAAAATTTCATAACAAAACCAAACCTAAATACTCAAATCCTAAAGAAATAACCAAAATTGCATCATACCTGAATTACTTGATAAGTTCCTTCAACAAATAGAATCTATCTTGTAATTTGTTTATGATGGCATAGGTTATGACATGGATGTGCACATTTCAAAAGAAAGAATGAAAATTCTTGTTAAAGAACAAATCTTGCTATTACTGACTTTCGGTGATGACGAAATTTGTATTGAATGTGTTAAAAGGAAAACTCACTAAGACCAAAAAGAAAGGTGCAACTCGCAGTAGTGATCTTTTAGAAATCATCCACGCAGATATTTGTGGACCATTCCCTCATCAAAAAATTGATGGAAATCACTATTTCATCACCTTTATAGATGACCATTCTCGTTTTGGTTATCTATATCTCATAGCAGAAAAGTCTCAAGCTTTTGAAATGTTCAAGATTTCTCAAACTGAAATAGAAAGGCAACTTGAGGAGAAGATCAAAATTGTGAGGTCAGACAGATATGGTGAATATTATGGACGTTTTGATGAAGGAGGGCGAAGAGCTGGACCTTTTGCTAGGTATCTACAAGATAATGAAATAGCTTCTTAGTGCACAATGCCAGGCACTCCGCAACAGAATGGTGTGGCTAAGAGACGAAATCTAACTTTGAAGGATATGGTCCGTAGCAAGATTTCCAAAACTGTTTTGCCTACGCTTTTTGAGAGAACCGATCAAAACAACAAACTATAGGGTGCTTAGTAACTCCGTACCTAAGACACCTTTCGAAATGTGGACTGCCAGAAAGCCTAGTCTGCGACATCTTCATGTATGGGGTTGCAAGGCTGAAGCTAGAGTCTATAACCCTCAAGAGAAGAAGCTCAATCCTAAAATGATTAGCTGTCATTTTACTGGTTATCCTACAAGGTCAAAAGGTTCTAGATTTTATATCCAAATTATGGTACCCGAATTAGGTTTTAAATTTTTTTTTTATTTTTTTTTATTTTTACACTATCCAAATTATAGTACTCGAACTGTTGAGACTAGTTGTTCAATATGAAGAACTAGTTGATCAATAACAATAAGAACAAAATGTAGAAAACCCACAACAAGAAAATTCACCTGAACCAATGTCGTTAAGGAGATCTGATAGAATAAGAAGATTGACAGCAATTTCAGATTTTGATATTGGAGATGAGGCTGATCCAACAAGTTCTAAAGAAGCTTTGGAGAGTCAGAATTCAAACAAATGGAGGGAAGCAATGTTGAATGAACTCGAAAGCATGAAGAATAATCAAGTATGGGAATTAGTTGAACCTCACAAGAGTCTGAAATTAGTAGGCTCGAAATGGGGGAATTGACTACACTAAGACGTTTTCTCCAGTTTCCACCAAAGATTCTTTCCACATCATTATGGCTTTGGTAGCACATTATGACCTAGTTTTACATCAAATGGATGCCAAAACTGCCTTCCTGAATAGTGAACTCGAAGAAGAAAATTTTATGAGGCAACCTGAAGGGTTTGCAAAGGAGAGAAAAGAGCATATGGTTTGCAAACTTGACAAGGCAATTTATGGACTAAAGCAAGCAAGCAGGAGGTGGTATTTCAAATTCCTTCAAACTATTTCATCTTATGGTGCACTCTAGTGGGAGTCTTGTTTCCATTATGATATTTTACTAGTTTATTTATTTTGTTGTTTTCTGGATTGAGGGATTTGCATTTAAGGATGTTAATTTAGTAGACAGTTTTATTTATTATTGAATAAATTCTACAATTTTGACTAATTAAATGTTTAAACTTGTTATGCAATTTTATTTATGCATGTCAGTTTATGGTCTCTTTCGAGATACTATTGTTTTAATAACATTGCAGATTGACTCTTGCTAAGTCGTAAAGGGGCACTTGTACTGAAAAGCATAAAGATTCACATTAAGGATCATTACATATTAAGGTTTGCATTGTAGGTGCTTCATGTGTTTTGAGATTGCATTATGTAATAGATGGCCTGTTTTTAATAAAAAGAGCAGTGCTTGTCTATAGTTCATTTTGTTTAAACGCTTTTCACTCTAGCTTGAGGGGAAGGACTTAACTGTTTTAAACTCATGGCCAATAAAGATTATCAACCCTTTCGGAATACAGAAGCTTAGTGCTCTAGTGCTTGATCTAGTGGGAGAATGTTATGTTTTCCTATTTAGATCAATGCACTATATACTAAGTTATATCAGGTTTTGATAAGAGTTTAAATTAAGTTATACCTTGAGGCCCAAAACCTTGTGGAATAAGGAATGGTTTTGAATCTTATTAATGGGTCCTATTTATTTCCTTTTTTGCGTGAACCAATTAAGTGGGCTTGGAAGATTAGTCAAGTAAGCCCTCGATGATGAGTAGAGAAGACTTGACCTAGCCCTATATAAGCTTAAAGCCCTGCTCTCATCAGACACATTCTCTAACCCTATTCTCATCATAAAGAGAGAGCTTAAACAAATTCTGAGAGAGAGCAGAAGTCTTGAGTCCTTCCTATTCTTGCTAGGATTGCTGCTGCTGCTACGGATTGGATATGTTCAGAAGTCGCGTAATCAAGGAAGATGGCTCCGAGTATGTCTTTATGTCTTTATGTATTTCAGATTGTGTGAACGATCTTTATGTATTATCAGACTTTTCAACAGTACAAATAGTGTCATTAAAATCCCCTAAAATCAACCAAGGCAGCTTAGAAGCCTGAGCAAGACCATCAAAATAAGCCCAAAGAGACTCACGAATACCTGGGCAAGGGTTAGCATACACTACAGTGAGCAACCACCAATTAGTCCCCAATTGCAGTAGAGCCGTAACGGACTGACTAGAATGAGCAATAATTTGAATAGAGATGGAGTTGTCATTCCATAACAACCAAACACCCCTAGAAAAACCAGTAGCATCAACAATATGATAATTAGAAAAACCCAAGTTCTTAGCAATTTGCAAAGCTCTAGCACCACCAATTCTAGGCTCAAGAATAGCTAGAATATCAATAGCATAAGCCCTTTTTAAATCTTTAATAGTACGAGCACAACTTTCCTTGCCATCACCCCTAACATTCTAGGAGACAATAATCATCATAAAAAAGGAGGAGAGGGAAGAACTTAGGAAAAACCTAATTCAACAATTTTGCAGCCTCACCACTAGTACAGGCAGCTTGTTCAACGACCTAGCCATACCAACACCAAACTCAGCATCACCTTGATCAACAAAGTCTCCATGGTGATCCATATCGTCGAAAGTTAACCCAACACTAGAAGAGAAAGCTTCATTGAACACCTTTTGGCCAATGTTAGGGGGTTCATGGTCATGAATCAGCCCACCTTTCCCAAGAGAAGACTCGGAAAATAAGGGCCCCTTCACATTGAAAGAAAACTTCCCAAGAAGATCATCCTGCACATTTTCCCCACAAACTTGCATTCCCACAGCATTGAGACCCTTAGAGCTAGTAAAAGCTCTCCCGACCCTATTTTGCTCGACATTTCGAGCACCAGAATCAGGTTTAGCAACAATTCTAGGACCTGCAGAGTTAGTAATATCTCTCATAGGCTTTTTAAAGACCCACGTAGAAACATTACGCACTGTGCCAACTTGTTTCACAGAACCCTTAGATATAGGGGAGGCACGCTCATGAGCTTGAGCAACTGGTTTAGAAGCCTTCTTGAAACCAAAAGGACCAGGAGTGGCACCCGCATCCTCATCATCCCTACCATCATCATCCCTTAAAATATTAAATCTAGAGCCAGACTAGCTACTGGCAGCCTTCACACCACTAGCCTTAACAGACTTCTTGGAGAAGAGAATGTCTGTCCTTGTTCATGTGGAATCTTCTTTCTGGAGTTATGTTCTAAACTAGTATTTGCCAAATTGAAAGTTCGACAATGATTGCAGTGCTATTTTATCATATTTGCTTTTGTATTGTAGGGAATTTTTATTCCTCAGTTCTTTCCACTGAAATACCATTAATCTTTCCCCTGTATTGTAGGGAATTTTGTTTCCTCTGACCTCAATGCAAAGACTAGGTAATTTGGATTTGAAACGTTTGTACTTGGATTTATGTTCGTAGGTCAATTTTCTTGCTTTATATGATTGCTTTGAGTGTTGTTGTTTCTATTGCATTTGATTTTGTTTATGTAAGTGAAAGTTCAACAACTGATATAAACTTTTAATCATGGTCGTAGTAGAAAAAAAATATAGTGGAGGTTGTTGTGGTCTCTGAGATAGTTGCAAGCCTTTACAAAGGTAGTTCTAACTTCTATTCTATTGATGTGGTCTCTATGATAGTTTTCATAATGTAGCTGCTTCTTATTGCTTGTGTAGGGTTGATCTAGAAAAGATACGTGCAGAGAAGGAACGGGCAAAAAACGGGCACGTGCCTTCTGGTTATTTTCTTCCTGTTACTTTCAAAGTTTTAGTAGGTAGTTTCTTGCCCTTTTATGAATGATTTGTTATGTTTTCCCATTTAGATAGGTGCACTAGATACTAAGTTATATCAGGTTTTTAAAAGAGTTTAAATTAAGTTATACCTTGAGGCCCAAAACCTTGTGGAATAAGGAAAGGTTTTGAAGCCTATTAAGGGGTCCTATTTATTTTCTTTTTTGCGTGAACCGATTAAGTGGGCTTGGAAGATTAGTCAAGTCGATCCTCGGGGATGAGTAGAGATGACTTGACCTAGCTCTATATAAGCTTAAGGCCCTGCTCTCATCAGACACGTTCTCTAACCCTATTCTCATCATAAAGAGAGAGTTGAAACAAATTCTTAGAAAGAGCATAATTCTTGAGTCGTTCCTGTTCTTGCTAGGATTGTTGATGTTGCTATGGATTGGATGAGTTCAGAGGTCGTGTACTCAAGAAAGATGGTTCCAGGTATGTCTTTATGTCTTTACGTATTTCATATTATGTGAAAGATCTTGAACATGTTTTAAAGAAATCTAATAGTTGGTATCAGAGCATATGGTTATTCGCACACACTAAAATCGTTTTTCAAGCATTCCTATTACGATTAATTATCTGTTCATGCCATAATGAGTTTTGGTTATGCTCAAAATTTGAAGATGGATTAAACATGTTTTCTAAATATCAAGAATATTAAAGAATCTTGAAAAAGCATGTTTTAATTTGATTTTTCATATCTTCAAAACTTTAAACACATTTTTGACCTACCAGATGACCTTAAAACCCTAAAAATGCCTACATATCACAACAAAGCTGTGTGTTGTGTTAATTAGGTCAAGGCAGAAATTGCTATTCAAGGTAGAAATTACTATTCACTGCAATTTAGGGTTTTCTCTCTTGAACTGTGTTTGTTCGGTTATTTTCTGAGCTAGATAGGTGTTTGTCTTTGTTCTGAGAATAAAAAAAAAATTCATGACAAAACCAAACCTAAATACTCAAACCCTAAAGAAATAACCAAAATTGCATCATACCTGAATTACTTGATAAGTTTCTTCAACAAATAGAATCTATCTTGTAATTTGTTTATGATGGCATAGGATAACACGTAATTTGTGTAAGCTATAAGTAATCTCTTGCCACAAAGGTGTGATACTTAATTAAGGAAGCTTGCATACATTATTTGTTAGTTTTATGAATAAAGTTAAACGGAAAAACTGTTTTCTCTTAACAAATTGAGAATCGGTTTCTTGGAAAGTATTCATGCTTTCTTTTGCAAATCCTTATAGCTTTGAACACTTCCTCAATCAATTTTTTTGCAAATTGAAATACTCGCTAATCAAACTTCAAAAGATGGAAGTTTGATTTTAAAGATATTCCCATAATGAATTAGATCAATTATGATCTCACTCATGTTATTTGTTCGTTTATGTATTCTATAGAATGACTCCAAAAGTTTGGGGAAAGGGAGAAGCATTTGGTTTTTAATAGGTGTCACTCGTAACAAGTTGACACGAATGGCATTCTAATAAAGAATATAGTGGAGCTAATTAAGAAGTGGAACAAAGATGAGCTGGAGCGAAAAAGGGTTAAGGCGCAACGACATCGTCGACCTTATGGAGGACCCATAAGGATATACACTGCTACAAATTTAAGGACAGTCTTTGAAGTCTCAGGATCGCTGTCAAGCTCAGTGCATATGCTTATGGGAGAGGACGAAACATCAATAAGCTACTTCGATACAAGAATCTCCTAGTGCAATTTGTGAAACCTATGCCCTAACGTGAATCACATGTTGAGATTTTCGATACCACCACTAATAGGGAGATAGTGGTACTTGACTCATTCCCTACTAGGGAGAACAACACCTTCATGGCAGCACGTTGTGCCAAGGAGGATTAGATAGCTACCTGTTGTTTTCATTAAATATTATTGGAGTAGTTGACTTTAAGTTGGATTCATGATTTATTTTAGAGTTGGATAATGTAATTTTAGTACCCTAAATAAAGATAAATTTAATTTATGTTCTAAGATTATTAAGACTTGGTTTTATAAAGATGTTTTTGTATCTCAGAATTTAAAGACAATAAACATGGATTACATTGTCACAATTACAATAAAGATGGTGAAGTTTTAATAGCTGAACCAAGTGAGAAAAAGATTAGAATTGCAGGAACATCCACTAGGTTATGACATGGATGTTTATGCAACATTTCAAAAGAATGAATGAAAATTCTTGTTAAGGAACAAATCTTGCCATTACTGACTTTCGGTAATGATGAAATTTATATTGAATGTGTTAAAGGAAAACTCACTAAGACTAAAAAGAAAGGTGCAACTCGCAGTAGCAATCTTTTAGAAATCATCCACACAGATATTTGTGGACCATTCCCTCATCAAAAAATTGATGGAAATCACTATTTCATCACCTTTATAGATGACCAATCTCGTTTTGGTTATCTGTATCTCATAGCAGAAAAGTCTCAAGCTTTTGAAATGTTCAAGATTTCTCAAACTGAATAGAAAGGCAACTTGAGAAGAACATCAAAATTGTGAGGTCAGACAGATAGGGTGAGTATTATGGACGTTTTGATGAAGGAGGACGAAGAGCTGGACCTTTTGCTAGGTATCTACAAGATAATGAAATAGCTGCTTAGTACACAATGCCAGGCACTCTGCAATAGAATGGTGTGGCTAAGAGAAGAAATCAAACTTTGAAGGATATGGTCTGTAGCAAGATTTCCAAACCTGTTTTGCCTACGCTTTTTGAGAGAAGCGATCAAAACAACAAACTATAGGGTGCTTAGTAACTCCGTACCTAAGACACCTTTCAAAATTTGGACTACCAAAAAGCCTAATCTGCGACATCTTCATGTATGGGGTTGCAAGGCTGAAGCTAGAATCTATAACCCTCAAGAGAAGAAGCTCAATCCTAAAACGATTAGCTGTCATTTTACTGGTTATCCTACAAGGTCAAAAGGTTATAGATTTTACCCGAATTAGGTTTTAAGTTTTTTTTTTTTTTTTTTTAACTGTCCAAATTATAGTACTCAAATTGTTGAGACTAGTTGTTCAGTATGAAGAACTAGTTGATCAATAACAATAAGAACAAACTGCAGAAAATCCACAACAAGAAAATTCACCCGAACCAATGTCGTTAAGGAGATCTGATAGAATAAGAAGATTGACAGCAATTTCAGATTTTGATATTGGAGATGAGGCTGATCCAACAAGTTTTAAAGAAGCTATGAAGAGTCAGAATTCAAACAAATGGAGGGAAGCGATGTTGAATGAACTCGAAAGCATGAAGAATAATCAAGTATGGGAATTAGTTTAACCTCACAAGAGTCAGAAATTGGTAGGCTTGAAATGGGTAATTAAAACAAAGAAGGATAAAGATGGAAGAATCGAAAGATTTAAGGCTAGATTGGTAGCCAAAAGATTCACCCAACCGGGGGGAATTGACTACACTGAGACGTTTTCTCTAGTTTCCACCAAAGATTCTTTCCACATCATTATGGCTTTGTTGACATATTATGACCTACTTTTACATCAAATGGATGTCAAAACTGCCTTCCAAAATAATGAACTCGAAGAAGAAAATTTTATGAGGCAACCTGAAGGGTTTGCAAAGGAGAGAAAAGAGCATATGGTTTGCAAACTTGACAAGGCAATTTATGGACTAAAGCAAGCAAGCAGGAGGTGGTATTTCAAATTCCATCAAACTGTTTCATCTTACGGTTTTGAAGAGAACATAGTCGATCAATACATTTATCTGAAGAAGTGTGGGAGCCCATTTATTTTTCTAGTGCTGTATGTCGATGATATACTTTTGGCTACAAATAACCACAATTTTACTGAAAGACACTAAGGAGCTACTTTCAAACAATTTTGAGATGAAGGATTTGGGAGAAGCCGCTTTTGTGTTAGGCATTGAATTCAGAGAGACCGAGCTCGAGGCCTAGGCCTATCGCAGAAAACTTACATTAAAAGGATACTCAAGCATTTTGACATGAGTATATGTTCTGGACAAAAAATTCCGTTAGCTAAAGGAGATTTAAAGAATGAGTATTGCCCCAAGAATAAAGAAGAAGAAGATGAGATGAGGAACAAGTCGTACGCTTCTCTAGTTGGAAGCATTATGTACCCATAAGTGTGTACAAGGCCAGACCTAGCGTTGTGCATTAGCAAGATGAGGAGATTTCAGTCAAATCCTGGAATGCAACATTGGATAGCCGGAAAGAAGATTCTGAGGTACCTACAGAGAACAAAGGCTTATATGTTGATTTAAAGACGCACAATGAATTTAGAGCTTGTTGGTTATGCTTATGCGAATCCTGAAAAAGCAGAGGATGATTACATTTCTACTTCAAGTTTTCTTTTCAAGAAGGCAGGAGCAGCTATTGCTTGGAAGAGTGTTAAATACTATGGTGTTTCGAGTTCAACCATGTTTTCAGAATACATAGCTTGCTATGAAGCCACTTCTCATGCAGTATAGCTAAGGAATTTTATTAAAGACATTAAGGCGGTGGACTCGATTTGTAGACCAATACAGATATATAATGACAACATTGAGGCTGTTTTTCACTGCATGAACAACAAGATGTCATCTGGACTTCAGCATATTGACAGAAAATACTTAATAATGGGGGAGAAGGTAGCTGACAAACTAGTCAAGTTTGATCATATCAGAGCTCAAGATATGATTGCAGATCCATTCACAAAGTTTTGCCACCAGAATATTTTCTAAGACATGTTGAGAGCATGGGATTATTTCCTAGCTTTAATGCTGCAATCTAGTGGGAGTCTTGTTCCCATTCTGATATTTTACTAGTTTGTTTATTTTGTTGTTTTCTGGATTGAGGGATTTGCATTTAAGGATGTTAATTTAGTAGACAGTTTTATTTATTATTGAATAAATTCTACAATTTTGACTATTTAGATGTTTAAACTTGTTATGCAATTTTATTTATGCATGTGAGTTTATGGTCTCTTTTGAGATACTATTGTTTTAATAACATTGCGGATTGACTCTTGCTAAGTCGTAAAGGGGCACTTGTACTGAAAAGTATAAAGATTCACATTAAGGATCAGTACATATTAAGGTTTGCATTATAGGTGTGTGTTTTGAGATTGCATTATGTAATAGATGGCTTGTTTTTAATAAAGAGAGCAGTGCTTGTCTATAGTCCGTTTTGTTTAAACGTTTTCACTCTAGCTTGAGGGGAAGGACTTAACTGTTTTAAACTCATGGCCAATAAGATTATCAACCCTTTCGGAATACAGAAGCTTAGTGCTCTAGTGCTTGATCTAGTGGGAGAATGTTATGTTTTCCAATTTAGATCGGTGCACTATATACTAAGTTATATTAGGTTTTGATAAGAGTTTAAATTAAGTTATACCTTGAGGCCCAAAACCTTGTGGAATAAGGAAAGGTTTTGAAGCCTATTAAGGGGTCCTATTTATTTCCTTTTTTGCGTGAACCAATTAAGTGGGCTTGGAAGATTAGTCAAGTAAGCCCTCGATGATGAGTAGAGACGACTTGACCTAGCCCTATATAAGCTTAAAGCCCTACTCTCATTAGACACGTTCTCTAACCCTATTCTCATCCTAAAGAGAGAGCTTAAACAGATTCTAAGAGAGAGCAGAAGTCTTGAGTCGTTCCTATTCTTGCTAGGATTGTTGCTGCTGCTACGGATTGGATGAGTTCAGAGGTCGTGTACTCAAGGAAGATGGCTCCAGGTATGTCTTTATGTCTTTACATATTTCAGATTGTGTGAAAGATCTTGAACATGTTCTAAAAAAATCTAACGTGATTTTCTTAATGCCTTTTCTTTACAATATGCAACATTTGACTTTAGACAACACCCAATAGTTGAACTGTGGGTAGTTAGTTATAACTATTGTTTTATTTGGCTTGTATGTTTTCGTGTTTACAGGACTTCCCAACCCACTGAACATGAAACTTCACTGCAATCAATGGTACCATGCGTATGAAGAGTCCTAATTTACATGAATTCTAAATCTTCTACATGGGAAAGGGACTCACTCTTCTTGTGCTTCTTAATTTGAAATTGGTTTTGATTATGTTTTCCAATTAGGTATTGTTTTGATTTTGATTTTGATTTTGGGTTTTCAGGTATTCCAACTAGCAACCCATCCGCCTTTCCCAGCATTTGATATGGGTAAAAAAAAAAAAATTTCTTTAGATTTATCTCTCTGTCTCTGTCTTTCATTTTGATGAATGGTTGGAGATTTTATTTATTTATTTTAGTGCTGCATGAAGAATATATATATATATATATTAACTGCATGTTAAAAACTATCATGCTACATTGGAAGTGGTATTATTTGCCTAATCGTGGCATAGTGCTAAGAATTGTTAAGTTTCGAATCACAAAATGAGGACGTAAAGACAAACACTAGGCCATTGTACATGGCCTTGGAGATCATGGTTGAAGCTGGTCCCAGGTTTTGGCTGCTTTCTTTGCACTTTTTTGTTTGATATTCAAAGCCTATAAGATTGATTATCGTTACACAATCCAAAAAGTAAAAAAGAAAAAGAAAAAAAAAGAACAAATCTCTACCCCAAATTGGCTTATTGCTTTCTGTTATTCAAGTTAATTATGTTGTAGGTTTGTTATTTTTTTGTTTACAATGATGACTTTGTAATTGTTTTCATATTAGCATATTGCTTTATGTTTCCCATTCATTTTATTGATGGTTTTGTGATTGTTTTTCAGGTTGAGGTGAAGAATTAGGCCAATTACATGACTACCATTTTGGAGTCTATTTATTTGGCTACTTGAATTTGTAATATTTTCATTGTATCTGGAGATTTTATTTTTTATACATAATGACTTGAGATTTTATATTTATAATTATTGGTTCTGTAAAGTGAATGTATTGAACAATACCTTCAATTACATGAATGAAGTTTATGTTGGCTTTGATGAGGATATAGTACCATTGAGAATAAGCTTTTAAAGTAGATTTGATTGCTATATCATATTTTATATACCAATTGAAACAATCATCCCATTAGCATTGTGAAAGGGCATTGTACCATAAAGTTGTATTTTGAGATAGTAAATACAATATATGATTTGCAATTGACAAACAAGTAGTGTAATTTGCATTCTAATAGTGCAATTGACAATCAAAGTAGTCCCATTTGCATGTCAGTCTCGCAATTATAATTATCTGTACACAATTATGAAACGTAAAATCTCTCACTAATGATAAATCCTTCATAATTAATTGTATGTTCAAAAGGTTGTAACCCATGTGCTAAAAACCCTTAGTAGAATGCATAAAAACATTGCTTAATAGGATGCAATTGCATTTTTCTTTGCAATTCGTAACTTTTGTCCTTGCAATGCATTTTATGTACATTATTGCAAACGCTATTTATTATTAAAGAATCAAAATCCAAAGACTAAAATCTCAAAAGTCTATTATTTGTTCGCAAGGAACCCCATTAAGACTAGTGTTTCCTTACTAAAAACAACATTTCAAACCAATTTAAAAGCTTGTAACAACAATGTGAAATTTATTGCTTTTTTGTTCTTAAATCTTTTGTGGGCACTATTTTGGCTAAGTAGCACAACTGGCTAGCAACTATACAAACTATTTCAGTGGGATTATTTCATTTGATTACATTAGATTATTTCATCTAATTACATGGAATTATTTAATTTACTTGCATGGGATTATTTTATTCGATTGCATGTGATACTTCTTCTATTTCTAACTTTCAAATAGAAGATACAAAGACAGAATCAGCTCCAGTTGTCCTGATAAAACTTGATTCTATTAAGAAATCGATTGAAGTGAAAGAATGCGGAGAGATTGCAACCTCCATATCCTCACCATCCTCACCAGCCTTCTCAAGTAGAATCCGGTTCGGTATCACCTGCATTTAATTTAAAACAAAAGTAAAAAGATATGGATAGAAAACATGGTCCAAAGCATTGTTATGTTCAACACTATCAATATTGGTTCATCATTGTTCCCACAAATTTAAGCTTTTAGGAGGATATGGGCAAACTGCTTTTTTTTATTTAATCTATTTTTTAGGACTTTTCACATATAAGTCCATTATTACTTTAAATAGAAAAATGGTAAAGCAATTTTGCACACTACGAGCCATGTAGAAGATGACAAGTGGCTAGCTCGCGGATTTTCTCTCTCCAATTGGGGCTCTCTAATTGTTTTTGTATAAAACATACATTTGTCAATTTATAATTTACTATATATATATTTTCTTCATATCCTCATACTCATCCTCACTTTTGGGCCTCTTTCCACAACCAGAGAGGTTAATACATTAATTTTACATAAGTTGACAAGTGCTTAGATGCTTTTAAGTAACCATTATCCTAAAAATTTAAAATATGTGACATAGGTTCACTATTCTTTTATATTTCAACAGTTCATGATTGAATAAGTCAAGATAAATTAGTATAGGCACACAGCATCTCCAAGTATATACAAAAGCAATGTAGGGGCATGTCTTCAACAATATGAAAATGTTAAAGGATACAAGTTGACTCAGATACCTTCTTTGGCTCATTAAAGGAATTCTCATCCATCAGGTTGGTTGATGTGAGCACGGTCTTGGTTGACTTAGACAGATTAATGGAATTCGGCTCCAACCCATCCACAACAATCTTGAGATTCACTATGTTTGTTCCGAAGTTCACAATCTACAGAAAGAAATAATCATCACAAAGTAATAAGATGTCACAGAATATGACATGCACCATATTGGTAGAAACTGTTGAACGAAGCTGCATGAATTTGGAATGAAGTCATAGTTAAAAAAGAAACCTAAACATAAAAATAGTGAACAATCAATGGCTGCCTAAAAGATGATTTTCTTATATTAGTTTGAGTATGGACTTTGGCAACTTCCACTGCCATCTACTAAGGGGTAGAAGCATAACACTGCTACGGAACTTATCCTAAAATATCATGTATTAGCATGGAGCAATAACCGTATTGAAATAAAGGTATTCTAAGCAAACAGAAAATCATTGATTAAGAATGGGAAAGAGAAGTTAACACAAACCCTAGTTCCTGTAAAAGTTGGATTGATGGATACCGGACATGCATTCAGCATCAAAATTGTTCATTCATTTATTTTGGGGAAAAGGATGTTCAAGATAGTTATATTATTTTAAAAACATATTAAAATATAATATGCACATCATACTCTGACTATTGTAACTGAAGGTCAACACGTATAAGTTTCATCTCATACTTTGTACTGGATTTTAAAGTAGAAAGACTTCAGTGCAGAAAAAAAACAGCGAAGGTTTAAGATTCACAGCCTTCACATTAAAATGTAATTTTACTTTGTAACAGCAGGTGTAGATACTGAGCAATACAGAAAAAAAACAAAAAACAAAAAACAAAAAAAAGCATACAGATTCACCATACTGAACAAAGAAAGATGACACCAGACACACAGAAAGAACGCAGTACAAGCAAACACATGTTACTTTAGACCAGATGCGCCTGGAAAGTTGAGCAGAAAAAAGAAAACGTTCCAAAAAGAATGGACAATATTTATAAATACACACCCTATATTTAACTGACAATTCATATAAAATTTATTGCTAAAGGAATTCAGATTCATGCATTGATTGAGTGTTAGTCTCTAATATTTTCCATTTGAAGCAAAGCAACATAGTCGTAATAGTTCTAGAGCAATGTGAAATATGAGCTTCTTTCCATATTCCAACTATATGTTAGATGGCAAGAAACAATATAAGGGCATCGAAAAACTACAATTTACACAGAACAAAAAGGGTTAGATGAACACAATCTCAATTAAGCATCATGAAGCACAAAACTGACTGAGATAATGTACTAGCACAAACAAAAACCTTGATTCTTAGGTAACTATTCTCATTTTCTGAATTTTTCCAGGAAATTGCAGATGCAAGAAGTGAAGTAGACAAATTTGTTTGGAGTGTTGCATTGAAAATAGTTGCTCCACTTGATTCGTTAAAAAGACATTGCGCCCAGTAGCTAGGAGTCCCATAGAGATGTGAGGAGTTAAAGACGATTGCATCTGGGTTCCACCTTGATGACAGAGAAGTTTTCAGTTTTAGTAATAACTACACAACAATGATCCCCTGTTGAAAACTTAATAAAAATTGCATTTGAGAAAAAGAATGAGATGAGAAAAGTATACCTCCTGTTATTGGCATTCACAAAGAGTGGTGCATAACTTGCCATCTCAACAACATCACTGCATTTGATAAGAATAAACAATGAAAGTACTCAGTAGCTGCCCATCTTTGCAAGTATATAAATCTTTTGGTAAAAACTAGGTATAAAGATTACTACCCTAGAATCCTCATGTACATCTGTGATATATTACCATTTATCATTTTTTATTTCAGTTTAATACTATCTCTATAGGTTGGGAATATCAGAAGCCTTCAACTCCATAGAAAACAGATGTGCAGCTGGTCACACAAAGAAATATGGCAACACACAATATGGATTTGTGGCAAACAAAAGTGCAGGAAATGCTATGCATTTCTTTTGCAAGGAGAAATACTGTATTCACAAATATATAATAAAGAAGTTAGATCTTTAATTATGTGTAGACATATCTATATAAGATAGCAAACTATGCATATTTTTCCTGCTGGAACTTTGAAGAAAAATATTTTCTGTAAAGAAAACATTGTAAGCATTCTGGAAAATATCACAGGAAACAAATTCTTGAAATGCAACAACAAACCTGTTTTTCTCCAGCCCAATAAGAAACCCAGCTTCACCTAGTGCTGCTAGAAGACTTCCTGTTCCAGCATCTTTCCCAGTGACAGCATATTCACTCACAAAAGCCTGAATCATGTTGAATGTTAAGAAAATTAACAGAAGCCATTCAGAGCAGATTAAATCATAAGAAGGCATAATCCCTACCTTGGGACCACTACGTGATGTATGATCAAACTGATGAGCCATAGAAAACATGTTTTTGGCATCTGTATATACCTAAATAAAGACAGAAGGTAAGATTACTATTGCAAATGTCATTCCATGTTGCCAAATCAATAATCCAACGCATTGAATGGTAAAAAAAAAAAAAAATCATTAGCAAGTGTAATACAAGTCGTGGTGTTATGAAATTTACATGAAAATCATACAAATCAGCTGGATGATCCAACTTTCGAGAAGATCCGTCACAGTTTGAAATTATTTTGATGTCTGGATAGGCACGTTTTATAGCACTATAGAACTTAAGGTAATTTCCTGGTCAAGAAAAAGAGGAAAAGCATAAGCGTCGTTGAGAATATAAAATCCCTCTATTATATATATATAACATTGAATCACAAAATCTAAAATTCAAGGTCCCAGCATCCTCTGCCAATTGCTTACGTGTTGGATGTGCAACTTTAACATGTGTTAGGCTGGCCAGATGATTGGCTCAACTCGAACACATGTGAGAGAGTGTTAATAATATAAAAATTCCACATGGGTTATATATTCTAACCAGTGCATCACAATATGTAAAATCTAGGCTCTCTCCACCAACTGCCAATCGGTTCTGGGTTGGAGATTCCGACTTTAACAAGTCTCCACTACCAAGTAAGAGCAATCCTTAAATATCTGTATTGCAATTAAGAATTTTGCAACCATGGGCTTGTAAGTTTATTTGGAGGAAATAACAGGTTACAAAACTAGGGTTCAATTCAGTTGACTGATTGCTGAGAAAATCAATAAGGCAGGTCTCCCAAAATTACAAGTAGATCCTATGTCTGTTGCATTGAAATCAGTGTGGAAATTGTCCTTTAGAATTCTACTCTTTCGAGAGTTTGGGAAGTGAAGCGGAAAAATGTCGCAGGTTGGAAAAGAAGGGTTTTCAAGAATCTACTTCTTTTAGCACTTCCATTTAATTACTTCTACAATATGATGCCATTATTGTATGCAAAACAAGACTTTTCAATAATGAGAAACCGTTGTAGGTCAAGTACAAAAATTCAAGGAATAAAAGACAATGAAGTAGACACAGGTCGTCATTTGATTCACAAAAAATAAGGAATGGCAAGTTTGCCTTTTCAGAGAAAGGATTGTGGCAGAAGAACTGAAGTTATTTTGGAAAAAAATTCAGATCTTAATCAGAGGAAGCATATTGCAAAGTTGCAATTGTTTTAAGGACAAAAGAGTGAAAACTGCACTAAATTGTAAGGACATTCATATACAGAGATTAAGTTATGCATGACTTTGCATGCAGAAAGTCATCCTACGTCCCATATGTGTAAAACTCAATCCGTTCCATCTAACCAACTAAAGAGCAAACAAAAAGTATGAACTAGAAAATAGACAAACCTCGGTAGTTCTTTTTTCCGCAATCCTCATTCCCAATAGCAACATATCTCAAGTCGAAGGGTTCTGGGTGTCCCATTGCAGCACGGAGAGAACCCCAGGTAGAATTAGGACTGCCTCTAGCAAACTCAAGACCATCAAGAGCTTCCTGTAAACAAGAAAACGTGAAAGTTAAACCATAAGTTTGAGATTTATTAACACATAATAGGTTTACTAACACGATCTAGAATTAAGTAGCAAAATTTATCTTATATAGGACATCAAAACTTCATCTTATCCACGGTTCTTCTCATTTATGTTCAAATTGCATTAGATAGACATATAGCATTGATACTTATAATGTTAATGAGTCAATACAAGTTCCCATATCACATTGTGAGTTCAATGCAAAGTTTTCCTAGTAGCAGACAATACACCACATTGACACATATTTCACATTATGTAAATGCTTTTACTGCATTTTGTTGCTATGTTTTAGTGTTTTTCAATGAGTGACAACACTTATGTCACCTGCAGCTCTGCCCTACCCTCACCACAGCAACCCCACTTGTATGAACATCATTTAGTGGGAACTCAAATGAAGCTAGGCTTGGAGACAATGAAACCACTTGACCGGAAAAAGAAGGCAAAATCTAAATTTAATCTCCTAAAACCATATTTGCAAAGATGTTTCATACACCAAAGCACATAAAGCCACAGATTTATAAGGATGAAGCATATTTTGAAAAGCCTAAATGTCACTTGCATACATTTGCTTTAGTTGCAAAGATATAATCCCGATTAGAAAATAATTAATGGTTTGCTATATCCATTTGGTATCAGTTGCTGATTAGCTAATGAGAAATGGTCAGCAATGCAGACATACCTGTACAAATGGTAAGACACTGGAAGTATCAACTTGATCAGTGTGACTGATTCCTATGAAATTCATAGAGTCAGTATTGGCAAAGGTAAATGTGATTATTGAAAAGATAAAGGAAGCGCTAAGAAAATGTGAAGTACCGTTATTAAATACCCATATTGGCAATGTACCAAGGTCCTCTGCTAGCTGCATGAATAAAATTTTCAAAACTGGTACTGACAGAAGCAGGATTTTAAAGGAAACTCCAAGCATCCTTGAATGACAGAACTAAAAAAGATACCTACTTGGAGAAACTCAAAATAACCAATTCCGTCATCAGTCCAGTACATCCAAACATCACCAAAGTGTCCAGGTCTCTCTTCCCAGGGTCCAATTGTTTCTTTCCAACGAAATGCATTTCGTAGCCATTCACCTTCGACGAAACAGCCACCTAATGCAACACAATAGAAAGAAAAAAAAAATACGAATTTGTTTGAATTATGAGGAAACAATATAATAGCTCCGCTGTATTGACCATATTAGAACATGTATCATCTCTTTATCACAAAATCAAGCATTTTTAGCATGGTTTGGCATTTAAAAGGAGTCCCAAGTTATATTTGTCAAGTGGTCAGGCAATCAAGCCAGCAAGGTTTCCCACTAAAAAAATTCAATAGTATATAATGTCCAAAAGATAAAAATGAAAATAATTTCAGAGAAAACATGTGGATTTAGTTCATATCTGCAGGTAAAACTGATAGCAGCCAAAGAAGGACAAGGTTACTTTTATTTAAGCTTGTCTAAAAAAGATCTGCATCTTTGCAAAGAAACAGGATTTTTTTTTCCCATTAAGATTTCAATCATTTTGCTTACAAAGTTTCTGTAAAGCCTGCTTTTCACTCGGAGGCTTGAGAAAATTAGTACATACCATAGAACATTTGTAGATATAGTGGACAGCAGGCAAATATAAACAACAAGAAGCATGTGAAATATATGAACCTCCACAACAATAATGTCAAAGCTAGAATCTTCCGTCAACACGCCCCCACAATGAGGTGTCACTCAATCCAAGCCACATGGACAACATATATTGGGTGATGTGAGAGCTCGCGTGGCAGTTGGGCCCAACACGTAGATAACATGCTCTGAGATCATGTTATAATGTGAACATCCAACCCAAAACCGAATGGCAATGAGTTGAGATGCCCCCAAGATCTTTCAAACTATTATGCAAGACTTTAATTCCTGATGTGGGATTCACTCGCAAACAATGAGTTGATCTTATATACTAAAACAAGATCTACTGGACAAATTTGAGTAAAGCTAATCACCTTTCATCTATTGAAAATATAGAACGAATCACTGGGATTTAGATGTACCACACAATAACCAATCCAATTGTTACTTCATAAAGAACTTATTGGCCTTTAATATTGAAAGCAAAAATATGTAAAAGGGCAGAAGTAGAAATAATATATACATAGGTCCACTCTTACATAGGACCCCACAATTACAGAAGCAGATCAAATGGCTCATCCACACGTTAGTCTACGGATTCCGTCCGGATGGTAATGCTTTTTTTTTTCCAGTTTATTATCCTAATCTCAACAGGGTTACTTATTTTAGGATATAGAATAATCGTACAACTTAGATTTTAGGCTTTAACTCTCAAGTTTTGGGCCCCAAAAACTCGAGAGTTAAAACATAAAATCCAAGTGTGAACCTACATTGATCGATCGGGAATGAAAAAATAACACCGCCTAGAGACTGGTGGATGCATCTGGCCTAAAGATTGGACATTAACATCCGGATAGGAGAATGATTATAGAATATATATATATATATATATTATCAAGAAAAGAAAAAGAAATTGTTATGAGAGATAAAAATAAATTTTAAAAAATGTTTAGAAATAGGAATAATTTGACACATAAATAAATTTTTAAAACATTATGGGCCACCTTGAGCAAGGGCACATGCCCCTGGGGCCAAGGTGGCCACAGCCCAGCTTGCATAGTTCAGCATCCATATATTTCAGCTGAGAGTTGTATATGAAAAGCTCAAGTTTAGTAACTGTCTCGTATTAAGACAAGTAAATCCAAATTTACCTGGAAATCTGATAAATTGAGGTTTTAAATCTTCCAACATTTCAACAAGGTCCTTCCGAAATCCATGTCCCTGATCCAAAATAATAGTTTCATAAAGAGTAAAAAGACACACAAGGTATGCATGTAGCAAAGCATATCACACAGCTCCTTACAAGTTACACGTTGAAAGCCGGCAAGCCAATAAATATAAGGGCATAAAATTTAATAAATTATATCAACTTCCAACATGACCGAAACTTAACCTGCAAAGTTCAAACTTGTATGCCTGCAATTTTTCAACTTCTTTTTAAAGTATTCCTGAATACTTTGTTTCGTTCTTTTTTTCGTCATAAGAAACACAATTTCACTAATCACATCGAGAAAAAGGAGACAACGTATCCAGACATAAACTAAAAATCAAAACATCATCCCAACCTAATAAATCCGGTAGGAAAACAACAGCTCCAAGATCAAGTCATAGCAACTAGACTACTACAGCTTTCCAATTAGAAAATACCCCAGATAAAGAAAACATCCCTAAAGACCATCGATCCAAACATGGAGAAACTTTCTATCAATATTAATGGCAGGAAAAGAATTGCGAAGTAGAAATGATGACAGATTCAATGTAGATTTTGTTGAGATCCTGAAGAAATTATATTTTCTACAGCGCTTGCTGCAATGTCATATATTTTCCAATGGTTAGGTCCATAATTCACATTTGAAGAATAAACAGAGTCCAGTTTGCATTCAATAAGTCACATTCAAACAAAATATAACAACAGAAGCTAAAATAATACAGCTGTTAGATACATGCTCAGATGACAAGCTGAAAGTGTGGATGTCAGATCCCAGGGACAGTACAAGTGTGTTATTACGTTTTCCGTCTAAAATATCAAACCATGCATTTTTCATTTTGAGAAATTTTCATCAATGAAAGTATGAGGTGTTTGTTACATCCTCAAATGTATTGGCTATCAAAATCACAAAAGTTTCAATGATTGATTTCAACAGCTCCAAATTCAATTATTGCGAGAAAAGGAAGAATAATTTTTAAACGAATTATGATGATACCACACTGAAGTCAATAAATATGACATATTATGTATAATTCTCTCTAAGTTACATGCCTACACAAAACAGGGAAAAAACTGATTTATAAATGAAGTCCAAGGAAAAGTACAGTATGGAGATGATATGCAACCAAGAAAAACTATATCTAAGGAAAAGATGTTCTAGACCCTTATATAACAGATAGGTGGTCTAAAAGCATAATGCATCCTTCATGGTAATGCTCCACCCCTAGTATGAACTTCACATTAATCAGCTTTCATATTAATGTCTTTCAAAAGACTATAAAATCTAGAATTTCAAAACAGAACATTATACTTGTAACAATCTTGTGAAACACGGGTGAGACGATTAAACACATCCAAATATTGATGACATAATCTCACGTCACGAGAATGAGTGAATTTGTGGAGAAAAAAGGTACCTTATATGTATCCAGGGGCATGACTGAAACTTGATCAAACCATATAAACCCTTTTCTGGTTGTTGTCAGTTGCAGTCTTGAATTAGGATTTGTTCCTTGGGCTTCCAACATAACTTCAACTTTTGTCCAGTTTGAAACTTCTGAATCAGAAGCTCTGCAAAGGCAATGAAATGTACTGTCAGACTCTTAAATGGAGATAAAACTGTCAGTAAGGAACTGCTGATTACAAAATATCAGCAGAACAGAGGATGCTCACATAATGTTCGCAGCAGCAAGTTTCTGCAACCCATCTGAGCCCGTCAATGATACGGACACATTGATTGATCCAGATGAGCGGACATAAAGAACAACACTGTAGGTCTTCCCCTTTTCAATATTCTGGACAAAACACAGATAAGAAACCAGTAGCAAAGAGCCAGAAAGAAAAATGTAGAATATTTACATGTGTGTGTGTGTAGTTTTGTTGTTCTTGTTCTCGTGCTGTGTGCGTATGCATGCACACACACACACACACACACACACACACATATATATATATATATATATATAGAGAGAGAGAGAGAGAGAGAGAGAGAGAGAGCAATTGTCAGACAAATACATATGTTGCAAACTGTGAATTTGGAACATAAGCATTTAGAATGAACCCATTAGATAATATGTTGAAGGGTTCATACCATGCCCCAGAACCCAGGATTATAAATTCCTACACCACCATCAGGGCAGCTACTGGCACCTTGGCTATCACATAGCACCTCTATTCGAAGTGCAACCTTGTTGCGGTCAAAGCATGAAGAACGGTCCGTTGACACTATCAAAGATGACTCATTCCCAATTATAGACCAAGGATCAATGTTGGAAGGAACGTTAGGGCCCCCAGCTTCAAAACCTGTGGGAAAACGTTATTAAGAAGCCTCAGCTCTAAACATTCAGTCAAAATTACGAGACAAAGGCTAACTATAACATTTTATATTTAGCAATACAGTGAATTCCACATTTCACATGATTCCGAAGAGAAGTTTTTAACCATGTACTGATAATCTGAAGTCATTCAACCTGTTGTTGAACTTAAAACTGACATGACAGAAAAGAAATCGAAGGGAAAAAAAAGGGAGGGGGGGGGAAAAGGGGGATCTGGTAGTGCATATTAAATGTAGAGAGTAAGATGTGAGTCACAAAAAAGTAGAATATTTCTCCATTTTGTACTCAACCACACTTGCACAAGCAGGTAGCACATTAACTCAAATACAACAACTTTGCATAAATAAATAAAAACATTCATAGGATAATCCTAAACATCTCAATGAAGAGTTAATCCAACAGTAAAATGTTTCAGGAAGACACCAAACCCTCCACTTCCAAAATATAAGAACGAAAAAATGGTGTCTGCCAGCTTGACTCGTACTAAATATATCAGATTTGAAAAGAAACTCTGAAAATGTAATGACAACAGAAAGGCATTCAAACAGTTCCTTCAATGGTTCTCACACACATGAATTTTGAACTTTGTTGTCAGAATGCGAATCTGGACCACACATTCAAGCACGAATTATTCTGAAATGATCTAGCTTCACAATCTAGCAACATAATAAGCATCTTATGTTGCCAAACAATCTGGCAAGAGAATATTTTCCTATATGTTATTTTCACTTGTATTAGCTGGAATTCAGAGAGTAAGGGAAGTACCTCTGTTGCTTACAAGCTCAGCCCATAGCCCGCCAGCACCAGCATGGTTAATCTCCTGCAGTGAACAAGCATTTGAGAGAATGCATATACCTCAAAATTAATAGCATCTTAAATGAAACCACAATGTTAGTAATATAATGAGACAGACATGTTTAAGCGACAGAAGGTTTATAATTGCCACATAAATCAGGATATATCCGCACATAAAATAAAATAAAATAAGAAAACAAATGAAAAGAGATTTTAAAAATTGTAAGAATTACAGTGATAGCTAACAAGCTATAGATTATAGAAGTAACAAAAAGCAGTTGGAACTGAACAAAAATTCACCATTCCAAGCCAACACACTAACCTCAAAGAAAATTCCAAACAGTGTTTCAGATATTGGCCGTCCCGATGCTTCAGAAGCATCCACCAGCAGCTTTGCTGTCTGGTTCGTATCAACTCCAATAGCAAAAGATTGATACACAAAGCAAACCAAGACATATAGCAGAAGAACAACATGAGGGGACTTGCAAGAGCCCATTGCTCAGTTACCACACCCAATACTTCCACAGCTAAAAAAGCATAGACAAAGGAGATACTCAGTTACATTCTGATCAATTAAACAGAAAAAGAACAAGGTAACACAAACAATGCAAAATGGTCTCTCAGTTAATGAGTGATCGCCAAAATATAGAAATCCCATAAACACTTTCTCACAATGACTTTTTGGTTCAATCAAACTGATAGATGTGTGGTAACATTATGAAAGACCCACAAATAATTAAGACCAATTAAATAACTACAAAGTTGATCAAATCAAGGAGATTCTAGTGAAGCAAGTCTCTATTAGAATTTAAAATTGATATAAAAAGATAACGAGAAAAAACCCAATTCCACAAAGAAGAAGAGAATACCCAGAAAGATGGTGATTTTCAGCAATGCTCAGATAAGAGTGCATTATTAAGTTCTCATCCATTTAGTATAAAATTCAGTTCAGAAACTAAACAAAAATAATAATACCTGAAATAAATATTCTTGTTTTCTTTTTTAACTCCAACTCCAACCCAACTAAGGAAATTTGTTTTTGAGTCGATATTTCCAAGAGACTGTGGGTGAGTTGACTCCTTCTGCGCTTATCGATATAAGCAAACAAGGAGAAGAGACAGTCGCCTCTTCTCTTATCCGGGGCTTTTGCGTTGCTTTCACGTCAGCAAAGCAGACAGTGGATTACAAGCAAGACCAAACATATCGTTTTGTTTAAGAAATCTTTGTGGGTCCCACCTGGCCTCCTGCCGTAAATAGAACATGACATAATTTTCATATCCGTGCAGCCGTGCCACTGGGTCTGGTTCCTGAACCAAAATAAGATAAACACATAACTAACACACACATATTTGTCTCTCTTTTATATCCTTTTTGTTTTTACAAAAGATAATAACCTCCTTTATCCGATCGGGATGAGTTTAACTTTATCCCCAAGCTTAACAGTAGGTAGATAGCATCCACTCACATGGTAGTTTGTTAAGCAAACTGACAAATATCTCGCGTATGACTAGACTAGTTCTATTAGAGCAACTCATTTGTCATAGCAAAAGGTACGGGAGACAAGGGTTGTTATTCATACAAATAATGCCTAGTCAAGCAAGTTTTTTGTTAGTTTTCCACCTATTACTATAGCAATCACTATGCACATGAGATATGAGGAAAGGAATTTATATAGAATTTTAGTGTACGAAGTGAAAAATATGGCTAGGTATTTATTAAAACAAAATTTCTGAAATTTTTGGTTCTTTTTTCCTTCTTTTTTTTTTCAATTTTTTTGTTATTTAAATTAGCTTATCAGTTTTCCTAGTCAAGTCTTGCCCAGGTTGGTGTAGCTCATCTCTTGCCCTGGCAAGAATAGGGAGCTGGAAACACAAATGGGAGCCTGGGGCCTCTTGTCCTGCCTGGGGCCTCCCGCTGGAAGTGCTCTTAAGAGCACACAACATCCCTTTGTCTAGGATAGTGTTAAGCATTCACGCGGACCATCTAATTCCTCACTACCCTTTGGCCCCATTTGGTTATTGAAAAAGGAGGCTTGGGAATGGAAAATCAATTGTTTTCTCATACTTGGTAAGTCTAGGCATGTGAAATTGCTTTGCACATGGGAAAGTAGTGGCGGAAGTGAGGCCTTCCTCCCCTTTTGAGTTTTGTTTTCCTCCACATGGGAAAGTTTGGGAAAATGAATCAACATTAAATACATATTTTTCATGACCATATTGTCCCCATTACCAATTTAGAATTACAATATAGCATTAAATGCATTCTTTTTTCTTTGTTTTTTTAATTTGATTTCATATGGGTATAATTAAAAAATTAAACAAACTTTGTTTTACATTCCTACACAAACCAAACATATGAAAGGAAATAAAGTGGTATTTCTTGGTTACTTTCTCAAGGTTACCAAACATGGGAAATGAATCTTCATTTATCATCCCTTGAGAAATACATGGGAAATAATTTCTCATCAACTATGTTCCGTGAACCAAACAGGGTCATTTAGTCTGATTATATTTCTCTTTTGAATCTTGAAATTAAGTTTTTGTTCTCCCTAACAAGTGTTGTGTATTTTAGCACTGGTAGTAGTTTTAGTCAATTAAGCCCAAAAAACATGAGCATTAATACGCTTTGTGGCATGTTCTTATAAGCTTGCCACTATTTACTTGAAAGCTTAAAAGAAAGAGTGTGAATCAGACCAAAAAATAGGCTTTAATATACTTGTAGTAATTTTTAGTTAATTGGGGCCCAACACTGTGCTTTAATATGCTTTGTGGAATGGGAGCTTCTATAGTGAGTAGAAAGTTATAAGGGGTGTGTTTGAGGGGTATCTAAGAGTCGTCGGATAAAATCTAATGGTGAATTTTTAATGTTGTCTTTTTGGTAAAACCGGGTTGAAATTACCCATACCCAAAGAGGCAATCCGAAAGTGCACAGCACGATCTTTCATCCTGGTTAACCCTCCTTCCCCGCAAGCCACCCACTCTGCAATACGTTCTTCTCTCTCTCTCTCTCTCTCTCCATCTCCGGTTTGTGGTTATCAAAGAACCAAAATCCATTCGGCAAATATCTTGCAACCAACACAGACACAACGGAGGGTTTTGAGTCTTTTTTTATTATTGACACTTTATCACCTCAAAAATTCATTTTCTGACGCCCAAGTTCTCCTAATTCCTATCCTCTCTTGCAATCTCCCAAATCTTGCCTCAGCTCCAGCTCGCCAGCCATCTCGCTATTGTCCAATCCCGTTCTCCACCCATCCATCTTCATAATCCAGCTCTCCTCAAATTCGGAACCCTAGTTTGACCCTATCCAAGCCGCCGTAACTCATGACCTCCGTCGTTGACCTCCACCGCGAAGCCACTATCGCGACTCCACAACCAAGCCACAGTCGTGACCTCCTTTGTTGTTCTCCATAGTGGTGAGTTCTGATATTGGTTTTGTACTCTCTGTCTGTTATAAATTTGTTGATCCCCCTTTCTTATTATTGCAACAGTAGGGGCATTCATGGCGCCGCTCCAGCCTTCTTTCCTTTGCTCTCCAACTGTAAGTCCTCTTCTTCTCCATCTTCAAATTTCAGTACTCCTCCTGACCTGAACCACCTACTTCTCTGGTTCTCTTCTTCTTCATGTCATTCAATTTCAATTTTTTTTTCTTTCTAAATTCTACTTTAGGGATTTAGGAATTAGAGATTCAGTTGGGCATTTAGAACTTAGGGGTTAATTTTAGAAATTCTAATTTAGGGATTCATTCAATGCCTAATTTATGAGCTGTGGCTTTGTGAATTATCAAGTGGACTACTTGTTTTTAATTGATCATTGATAATGGTATTATTGTAGTTTTTAATTGATCTTTGCATATTTCAGATTTTAGCCTTACAATTTTAGTGGCTGGGTGTGTAGACAGGTTATTAAATTATTCTAGTATTAATGGAAGTTGTGTTACTAAATTACCAGTACCTACGCTCTTGGTTGACATGGTTGTTCTGAATTGTAAGATTAGCTTACTATTCGATGGACCCACTTGCTGATATTAGGAAATGGAGTTATTAATTGAAATGAATGGGAATGTGCTTGTTTCTTATGCTATTAGATTTTGTGTAAGTGTGATGCTAATCAGCCATGGAAATACACATCTTTTGGTGTTAATATTTGAAGTGTTGGAACATGGGAAAGTTGAAAATAGGCATCTTCATGAGATGCTTGAGCAAAATTTGAAGTATTACAAGAGCATTAAGTAGACCTACCTTGATATGGCTTGCTATAAAATGTAAAATATGGATATGATTTCCTTGTTCTAACGGTGCCCCGTAGATTATTTGTTTCAATTCATGATTCTCTTACACCTATATAGAAACATAGGATTGGTTTTCTTTTATTTTATCAGGAATTGTTTGTTTTTTAGAAAATGGAGAATATTGGACTGCTTCAGAAAATTTTGGTTGTTCTGTTCACTACTGCCTTCTTTAGGAAGCTTATATAAAGTACATGTGGAGCTTCTTGAGTCAGACAATTCCACATTGCCCCATTTTTTGCCAAACCATCTGATGATTTTTTAATGGTTATTTTTGTTCCTAATCATGTTCCCGTAATATCACTTTGTACAGGAATAGTTACTTTTCTTCAATCTTATTGGATTGGAATGCAGCTGTTTTTTAGTTTCATTGTTCTGTGTATTGCTATTATGGATGTTGTAGTTGTATCTGGTTCTGTATTGATGTTATGGATGTTGTTTGGTTATATTGATTATTGGTTGGTTGATTAAGTTCACCCCTTGAGGTGTTTTGATGTTTGGTTATGTCCCTCTTATTTAGTTTAACATTTTCTTTGTGCTTTATGTGTTCCACTTTTTTCGATTTTCTATTGCTGGTGTTCTAGGTTAGGAAGCTCTTTGCCTATTAGTATGAGTTTCTTAGGTCTTTTAGTTTCTGATTGCGGTTTTCTTGTCTCAGTTTCTATTTTATTTTTTTGGTCTTTGTTTCTCCTTTTTGCTAATTTCTTGTTTTGCCATCTCTTCAGCAGGTTTTTTATTTTTTATTTTTATTTTAATGACAGTTGGACCTAGATTTTTGACTTATGGAAGATTGTTGTCATTGAGAACCATCATCAATTTGGCGTGGGACAACATTCCATTCTGTCACAGGAAGTGTGCTGTAATTATATGGAAAAAAAACATGTAATTGAGGAACTATATTTTAGTCATGTAATAGAAACGTACTTTTTTTTTTTCAAAGAACAATGAAAATTACTTTTACTTATATTATACATTGAAGAGAGAACATTGTATACGTTGTGTATTATGTCCCTGTATTCCACCCTGTATTTCTAGGATTTAACTTACAAAATTCATAATAAATTAAATACAAATGCAAAAAAATTCACCAAAAATTGGTAGGAACTCCTTGTGACATTCTTTACGCTCCAAAACTCTAAAAATATAATTTTGACTTATAAAATCTGAAAATGATAACAAAAACTCAACTTTGTTTCAAAACAAACTAAAACACTAAATTATGTTCCATAAAAGTAATGTATATTGGTGCGTCTATATTGCACGTCTGTTGCATCTATATTGCTTGTCTATTGCGTGCATATCGTACATTTATTGCTTGTGTATTGATTGTTTATTGCTTACGAAGGAAATAAACAACAATACACAGGCAACAGACAATCAATATACACACAACAGATAAGCAATATATGTAATAACCCAAACCAAAATATCTAAAAAGAAAGAAAATATCTAAAAAGTAAGGAAAATATCTTCTAGCAAAAAGACTATTTTGCCCTCGCATTATTTAATAGGGGGAAATTGACTTTTTGATCGAGAAAGAATTTGGGAATGCCGCTTGCGCCATTGCGTAGAGCGCGGCGAAACGAGTTCGTAGACACGGAGTAGACCCGAATCGGGGCTGTAACGAAGGAGATATGGTCTAAAAATCACGAAGGGCAAAACGGTAATTTGGCCAAAAGTCAGATTTTTATCCCCCTCTCTCTCCTCTCCCCCGTCACTTTTCTCTCTCTTCCTCTCTCTCCTTCCGCGCGAACTGGGCCGTGCGCCCGTTCGACTTCCAAGCGACGGCCCGGCCACCACAGGCCGAGCCGATCTCCGCCGTGGGTACCATCGGGTCCGCCTTCGTGTCGCCGTCAAGACCTGACCGACCTCAACCCCGGGGCCGCCCTGAGCTGGCCGGAAAACCATGTTTTCCGACTGAGGTTCGTCCTAAGCCACCCGAACTTCCAGCTCAAAATTCTCCTTCGTTTCTCCACCAAATCAATCAAGTAAGGTATGGTTTCTCAGCTATTTTTCGTGTTCTAGCTGATGGGTATATGGGTTTCGATCGATTTTAGCTCTAAGGGGTTCGATTTTCGACTTGAAGTTTGGCCAAAACTTCGACCGCTTGAAACTACTGTTTCGGGTCACTTTTTGGGGTATTTCCAAGAACGAAAGTGACTCCAAATGGGGTGTTTTACCTAGGGTAGGAGTTTGGAGTCTTGGTTCCGAGATTTTTCGGCCACCCGAAATCGCTTAGGACACCCAAATCTGACCGCGCGTGCTGGGACGCGTGGGCGAGGGTAGTGATGTAATTCTGTGCAGTTTTGTGACCCTCGTGTCGTCACGAGCGTGTGGGATTTTACGGATCTCGATTCGGAGTCCGTTTGAGCCCCGAACGAATTTTGCATATCGCGCGATCCGTGGGTGCAGTGTCGGTAAATAATCGGATCGCCCTGAATTTCGGATATGTCAGTCTACACGATGTCAGGATCGTGTAGGATTTGACGGATTGCGAATCAGAGCCCCGGATACTCCGGAATCGCGAACCCTGGGGCTAGGGTTTGGATTTTGAGCGATAACGCAATTTTAGCTAATCCGACCGTCCATTTCAGACCAAATTCGCAGAACACGGTTCTCTCTCTGTAAGGAACCTTCAGGGAAGCCCAGATTGGCCATCAGAGATCGTGGACCCACGGGGTCCCGGGTTGGCCGATCGGGCAGTGTATCGCATAGCTGAGCGTTGGACCTTTTAAAACTGATCCAAGTGTCTGAAAAAAAAACTAATGTGGGCTCAGGAGTAACTTGGATTTGAACGCACGTATTTCTAAGAGCCGGGGGCAGGGTGTTTAATTTAATTCTTTTATTCAGTGGTTTATTAATTTACTATTCATGGATAATCAGGCATCAGAGGTCCAGCCGACCTGCAGGAGGAACCTTCAAAGGGTCAAATTAGCTCGGACCATCTGTGAGTGGACTTCCTTTCATAAATTATTTTATATAAATATGTTATATAGAGGATTTCTATAAGTAAGATTTCATAAGTGATTTTATATAGATTTTATCTAAATGAGTTTTATAAATGAGTTTATTTGAATAAATTTCTTTATTTGATCTTGAGTAAACCTTATTGTGGTTTCGAACATGATTAGTACAGTAATAGTTTTATAAATCTGTGCTGCTTATTTACCAGTTATAGAAACAGAGTTTGAGATTGGAATCAGTTGAAATAGCAGCACAATTTGAGATTTCAGTTATTAATCAGATTTTCTTTTTCTAAAGGAATTTATTTTAAACCCACCTCGTACCCATTTTCTTTGGTGATTACCCACAGTTGGACCGATGTCTACGGACATCCAGTCCGATTTCAGTTTATGTCAGTGCACTCGACTTTGCCTCACGAGTTTCGGGGACGCTCGGACCGTGAGTGCCAGGATTTGCGGCTCGGCAGACTTGGTGTCCCGAGACCTACCAGGATTGCGGCTCGGCTGACTCTGTGTCCCCGAGACCTGCCAGGATTGCGGATCAGGCTGACTACGGTCCCCTGCATCCTGCCAGAGCGACTCGAGTGACTTGGTGTCATCGAGGAATCTGCCGGCGGATCAGGCTGATCATAGTCCCCTGATTTCGCCAGTTTGCGGCTCGGGTGGACTGTGTGGCGCCCGAGACCTGCCAGGGAATTGACGGATATGACAGGGATACAAATAGGTGGTATTTCCAAAGGATTTTAAGTTTTCTTTTATTCAAGGATGACTTTCAGTTATTTTATATCGGTTTCTTAGTATTTGCACATTTATATCTTTATATATTTGTTCGGTTATACCAGTTCTTTGATTTCTCCAGGCAGTGATATCTTTGATCAATTATGTAAGTTTATTCATCAGCATACTGATTCATGCTTATAGAATTTCTTATATTGAAATATAGTTAAATTATCGATATATATATATATATATCCTTAGTTATTTCAAAACGGGGGTATTATATTCTGGCTTGTTTTTAAGAATTTTATTTTGTCCACTCACAGTTTAAAACTTGTTTTTCGCCCCCAGGCCGTAGAAGTACGCGGGATCCACCACCAGGCCATTCATAGCTTCCGCGCCATCAAGTAAGGTAGAGTTTAATAGAAAATCCCTGAAACCCTGAAACTTAGAAAATGCTCTGATATCTCGTTGAAACTGAAAAACAGGAGTTGGGATTTGTTATTTGAATTATTCTGGCAGTTGGCGTGAAATTATTGATTGTTTAACAGGTGGAAAATTTTTGGGATTGACCAAAAAACAGGGGAGACTCTGCAGAATTTTCGGCAGAAGTCGAAAAGAAATTTAAAAAGAATTTGAGATAAAAAGGGTACAAAGGTCATTTGTGCCCGACATCAGCCAGGTGTCGGACACGCACAGGACTTGGCCCGAATTCCAAAGTGGAAATTGGGTCGGGTCCTGTCTATATACACCCAATAAACATGCAATATACACGTAATAAACATGCAATATACATCACTCCCCAATTACACCAACCATAGGGAAGTCGTATTGAATAGGAAATTCTACTTAACAGTTGTTCTTCCTACTAAAAGAAAGAATAAGGATCGTTTCCCCCCTTAAATCTAACTCCTTAAATCTTATTTGAGTGGTACTTTTGCCCCCAATAAACATGTAATATTGGAGCAATAACATGCGATATACATGCAGTAAACAATTAATAAACCTTCAATAAATATTCAATATCGGTTCAATAACATGCAAAATACATGCAGTTAACAATCAATAAACCTTCAATAAACATGTAAACAATCAGTAAACCTTCAATAAACATTCAATATTGATTCAATAACATGCGAAATACATGTAGTAAACAATCAATAAACCTTCAATAAACATGCAAACAATCAATAAACCTTCAATAAACATTCAATATCGGAACAATAACATGCGAAATACATGCAGTAAACAATCAATAAACCTTCAATAAACATTCAATATCATGCGATATACATGCAATAAACAATCAATAAACTTTAAGTATACGCAAATAAACAATCTATATACACAGAATAATTATGCAATTTTCAAAAAAATGTATTGTCTTATTATTGCATCGTATTGGCCCTGTATTGTGATTTTATCATCCTCATATGACTTTATTTTTTTAAAGTCAGTCTTGGAAAGTTTTTGATGGGTTTCAGACAAATAAATGCTTTTGTTTCAAACAATAATTTAAACTCAATGCCAATCCACCAATTTCAAGAACAAAAATTACAAAATGGGTTTGAAAACTCATTGGTGGTGCGTGCAACATGTCTTTTTGGGGAGAACTTTTACAATCCTTGAAACCGTGCACTTAATTGGTCATTAAAAGAACAAATAATATGACAATTGATACAAATAATAAAACTAATACCAAGTCCTTAATGGACTTCAACATATTCAGCACTGTAGCATCATACGTGTCATCTTGTTGTTCTACTTCAGTGGAGGTTACATCAACCCATTCGAATCCATTGCAACTGGTGGCTCCCTAATTGCAGGCATCATATATGCAAAATAATTCTGTCAGAGTTAGGCCTAGGTTTTTTTCACCCACATACATATTCTGGAAATGAAAACTTACATAGGAGGTTAGACACTTCCAAAATGACTTCCCTCGATTTTTATCTGATTTTGAAACCCGAAGCACCATTGCAGCTCCACAATACTAACACCTCTTTGTTTGAGCGGGAGATGAAGACGAAGACATGTTGAATCTTCTCACTTGTACCTCTTCTCACTCAGATCTTCTCACTGAAACCTCTTCGGACTCATACCTTCTCACTCATAGTTCTCAGTTATACCCCTTCACTCAAAACCTAAACTTCTCACACAACTCTCTCTCATCTCTGCCCAAATCGAATTATATCCTTCTTTTCTGTGTGTGGGTGGGTTGGTCACGATCTAGACACCTGTACCGTCAGAATTGTGACACCTTTTACCCTGAAAAGCAATATAATATTTCACTACCAAATATTAATATGAAAATTAAGGGGACACTGCTTTAAATATATTATTTTATTTATATTTCATTAAGGCAACTAGTCGGATAAGAATTGTAATAACCCAAAACAAAAATCCCTAATTAATTATTAATTTATTTTGAAGCAAGACGATTTTGCCCTCACCATATTTTATTGGGGAAAAAGTTGACTTTTTGATCGAAAAGGAATTTGACAATTCCACTTACACCGTTGCGTAGAGTACGACGAAACGAGTCCGTAGACACGGAGTGGACTCTAATCGGAGTTGTAACGAAGAAAATACGATCAAAATACCGTGAAGGGCAAAACGGTAATTTGGACAAAAATCAGATTTTTATCTCTTCTCTCTCTCTTCCCCCTCAGTTTCACTCTCCTCTCTCTCTCTCTCTCTCCTCCCTCCCGCGCCAGCTGTTCCTTCTAGTCGACATAGCCGCCGCCACCGGCCACCCCGAGCCACGGCGCCAGTACCGACGGAACCTCCTCGACCTCGCCGTCACGCCCCGATTGATCTCTGCCCACGAGACGACCGGAGCTGACCGGAAAAAGGAGAAATCCATCCGGTTTTGTCCGATTTTCAAACCTCTCGTTCTCCTTCAATTCTCCTCCGATTTTGTCGAGTAAGGTATGGATTCTCATCTATTTTTCGTGCTCTAGCTGATGGTTAGATAGGTTTTTGATCAATTTTAGCCGTAGATTGCCCAGTTTTGGATTTGAAATTCGACCGAGTTTCGGCCTCTGTGATCGGCCGTTTTCGGCCACTTTTTGGGGTATGACCAAGAACAAAAGTGGCTCCAAATGTGGTGTTATACCTAGGATAGGAGTTTGGAGCCGTGGTTTTGAGTTTTTCCGGGGAGACGTTATCACTTTGGGCACCCACCGCTGCCCGCGCGTGTTGCGGCGCGTGGGTGAGGGTAGTGCAGTGACCCTGTGTCTTTGGATTCCGTATTGTCACGAGTGCGTAGGATTTCGCGGATCTCAATTTGGATTCCGTTTGAGCCCCGAACGGATTTTCTGTATTGTGTGATTTCCGGGTTCAATACTGTCGAGCCGGTGGATCGCACTCAAATTCAGATATGTTATTCTACATAATTTCAAAACCGTGTAGGATTCAACGGATTGCGAATCGGTGTCCCGGATACTCCGAAATCGCGAACCCTGGGGCTAGGGTTTGGAAATTAATCGATTACGCAATTGTGGTCAATCCGACCGTCCAATTCTGGCCAAACCAGCAGGATATGGGTATTTCTCTGTGAGGGACCTTTAGGGAATCCCAGATTGGCCATTGGAAGTTGTGGACCCCACGGGGTTCCGGATCGACCGGTATAACAGCTTATCGCTTCCTGAGGCCTCAAGTCTTTTAAGACCGTTTTAAATGTCTGAAATGCTAAAGTGGGCCTAGGATTGACTTTAAAGTGAGTGCACGTATTTCTAGGAGTCGGGGGTCATGGTTTTTAATTTAATACTTTTATTGAGCAGTTTTATTAATTTAATATTCATAGTTAATCAGGCACTCGGGGCCAGACCGACCCGCAGGAGGGACCTTCAAGAGGTCCAGCTAGCTCGGACCAGTAGTGAGTGGACTTTTCTTTTAGAAATGATTTATATAAATTTTATTATTTATTTGATCTTCAATAAGTTTTATTGAAACAATTTTTCCTAGCATGGTTTGTGAAGCCAAATATCTTTATATTTGTACTGCTTAGGTTAACTATGCTAAAGAGTTATATAAAGCAGAGTCTGAGATTTATATCAGATAAAGTGGCATTATAATTTTAGATTTAACAGAAATTCAGTTATTCATCAGTTCTTTCAGCAATATTATAATATTTATATATTATATTTTCTCAGAGTTCTTGATTTAATAAAAATTCAGTTCTCCAGCAGATTTTCCAGAAATGTTATATACTTTAAACCATTGAGAGTACCCAGCTATGATTATTACCCTCAGTTATGCCGATGTCTACGGACATCCAGTTTACCCTCAGTTTTTGTCAGTGCACTTGACAATTGCCTCACGAGTTTCGGGGAGGTTCAGACCGTGAGTGCCAGCATTTGCAGGATTTGCGGCTC
This sequence comes from Prunus dulcis, assembly GCF_902201215.1. Classification (NCBI taxonomy): domain Eukaryota; kingdom Viridiplantae; phylum Streptophyta; class Magnoliopsida; order Rosales; family Rosaceae; genus Prunus; species Prunus dulcis. Next base: position 3,150,066 of record NC_047656.1, on the reverse strand, counting down.
GGATTGACTTGGTGTCCTGAGACCTGCCAGGATTTGCGGATCAGGCTGACTACGGTCCCCTGAATCCTGCCAGTGCGGCTCGAGTTGACTTTGTGTCACCGAGACCTACCAGCGGATCAGGCTGACTGCAGTCCCCTGTATCTTGCCAGTTTGCGGCTCGGATAGACTGTGTGTCACCGAGACCTGCCAGGGGAATTGACGGAATTACAAGGGTACATCCGAGTGGTAGTTTTAATTGATTTCATTACTTTTATGCAAGGTTTGAGTACATTGCTTTTTATGCAAATTTGATTACAGTGTTTTTATGCAAGTTTGGATTTCAGTGCTTTCATGTAAGTTTTATTGCTCTTGAATACGATTGCATATATTTATATAAATATGTAACTGCGTTGGTTTTAATATGCTTCAAAGGTAGTTTAGATATTTAGTTTTACTCAACTATATTTTTACAATGGGGGTTAGTATATTCTTAGGATATTTTATGAACCTTTATTTCGTCCACTCACATTTTCAAATGTTTTGCGCCCCCAGGCTATAGCGTGCACAGGAAATCCACCACCAGGCCATCTTGCCTTCCGCGCCTTCTTGTTACAAAAGTGTTGGTCTGTAAAAAGATTCACTTCTCTGTATACTATTAGAATTGCTCTGATATAATTGCCCTAGATTGAAACTGGACTGAGTATTGTATCTTAAGTATGCCGGCAGTTGGTTGTGTGGATATTATTGCTCGTTTTGACAGGTGAAAAAATTTGGGACTGAGCAAATTACATGGGAGACTCTGCCGAATTTTCAACAGGAGTCAAAGTTGAAATTTCAATTAAAAGGGCAATTAGGTCAATTGTGCCCGACATTCGCCAAATGTCGGACACGCACCGGGTTTGACTCGAATTCCAAAGCGGAATTTGATTCGGGTCCTGTCAATTTGGTATCAGAGCAAGGTTTCACTTCCTATAGACTTTGCACTTTGTGCATTCTCGTTTTCTTTTCAAATCCATTTTCGTGACAGGACAGATGGGCTCTAAGGGTGGTGGTGTCCGTAGGGGGACTAGACAGTCGTCCCGACGTAAGGGGATGGGATCCCCAGATCGGGCAGGAACTGTACCGGTATCTGAACCGGTAGAGTTGTCTTTTGTTAGAGGCTCGTCAGGAGCCGTACCTGCTGTGCCTAGTATGCAGGGAGATCCTAACGTCCAGTAGATTTTGGAGTTATTAGCTCAGGCTTTGGCCAGGACTGGGCAACCCAGAGATCCATCCGTGAGATATGCGGCTTAAGCAAAGAGGATTGGGGGGCTACGAATTTTATTGATGGTGGCACCCAGCAGTAAATGAGGATTGAATTGAAAGGATGGACCAGATCATGGAGGTCATGGCTGTTCCACAGAATAGTAGGGTTACTCTAGCCATCTCCTTTTGGAACAGAAATGCCAGACATTGGTGGGACTCGATTAAGAAGAGACACCGGGATCCTTTGACGAGTACGTGGCAAATAGTGTAGAGCCGCCTTTGATAATCAATACTATCCACAGGCCTACCAGAGTGTGAAGATGCAAGAATTTTTACAGTTGGACAAGGGATAATGTTGTATCAGAGTACGAGAAAAAGTTTCAACCGTCTAAGTATTGCTTTCCACTAGTAAAGATTGAAAGTGGGAAGTATCACCCTGTTACGATGGGGTTAAAGGCCTCCATCCGAGGTATTGTGATCAGTTAGTAGTTGATTAACCTTGGTGATGTGGTGATGTCTGCCTCAGCCAGATGATGGTCAGACCACGGGGTGAATTCCGTAGACAGCAGTTTTACATAGGTGGTCCTAGTGATGGATCATCGGACCATCTAAGAGAGGTAGTTGCAATTCCAGATCATCGAGTGGCCGCAATTATGGGGGCTACCGACCTGGATTCAGTTCCAGTGGAGATTCCAGCCAAGGTAGTAGTATTGGAAACCGTTCTTGGGTTAGTGCAGCCAGAGGTATTGGAAGACAGTTGTTGTCAGGATCTGGCAGGAGGAGTCGCCCCTCAGGTCCCAGGTGTGGTAGGTACTATCCCGGGCCTTGCTAGTAAGGGCACTACTGGATGTTATTACTATTGACAGTCTGGACCTCCTCGAAAGGATTGTCCGCTATTCCCCCAGCACAGAGAGATCACAGCTGCATCGAAACAGGTATGCAGGGTAGATTACAGGAGATACCACAGTTTATGGAGGCTTGTCCAGTGGTGGGCCCAGATCAATGTAGCCAGTCGAGGCAGCAGTCAACCGAGGGGACGTGGTGAACGTTTCAGGGCCACAAGCAGAGCGTATAACATGTCCCAGCCGGAAGCACATGCATCACCTGCTGTAGTTACAGATTTAATTCCCTTCGGCATGGTCGACTTGGATGTCATCTAAGGGTTAGATTGATTGGCCAGATACCATGCCTCAGTAGATGGCCCAGGAAAAAGTGCTCAGGATATCTAGCACGTGTAAACAATACCAGAGATAATGAGATGAAATTAAAGATATTCCAGTAGAACAAGAATTTTCAGATGTTTTTCCTGAGGATCTTCTTGGATTACTTTCTCATCGGGAGATAGAGTTCATTTTTGAGCTCTCTCCAGGAACGAAGCCTATTTCTCGGGCACTGTACAGAATGGCACCAGCAAAGTTGAAGGAGTTAAAGACTCAATTGCAAGAGTTGATAGATAAGAGATTCATTCAGCCTAGTTTCTCTCATTGGGGTGCTCCAGTGTTATTTAAGAAAGAGGATGTCACCATGAGGTTATATATGGACTTCAGATAGCTGAACAAGATCACAGTGCGGAATAGATGTCCATTGCCTCGCAGTGAGGAATTGTGTGCCCAGATAGTTCCTAAAGGTAACCTGAGGCCTGGATATCATCAGTTACGAGTTAAGAGAAGAGTATGTACCTAAAATAGCGTGTTGAATGAGGTATGGGCACTATGAGTTCCTGGTGATGCCATACGGGTTAAAGAATGTGCCAGCTGCATGTTGGACCCCCCTTGAACAGAGTGTTTATGTATTACTGAGATCGCTTTGTGCCTGTGTGCCTAGATGACATTTTGGTGTCTTCTAAGAGACAGAAGGCACATATGAAGTATTTAAACGTTGTGTTGCGGACCCTGAGAAGGAAGCAACTTTATGCCAAGCTCAGCAGGTGTCCATGTTGGGTAGACAGAGTGAGTTTCTTGGGACACATGAATTCTGCAGAGGGCATTTTGTTCATCCTCAAAAGATTGAAGCAGTAGTAAATTTGGCTATGGCCAATCAGTGCTACTGAGGTACAGAGTTTTCTGAGTAAGCCGAGTATTACTATCGCTCCGTGGAAGGGTTATCCACCATGGCGACACCGCTCATCTCTTTGGCAAAAAAGATGGTCAGAGTTGATAAAAGATTAGGACTACATCACCGAATATCATCCAGGACAAGTTAATGTTGTTACAGATACACTCAGTATGAAATCCTCAAAAGCATAAGCTTATCTCCAAGGGAGATATTTATCAGTGATGATAGGATTGAGGAAACTCAAAGTTGGGCTAGATATGGATAATCAGGAAGCACTGTTAGCCACTTTTTAGGTAAGATCAGTGCTAGTAGAATGAATACCCGCAGCCCAATTTCAGGATCCTTGGAATTGCACACTGCGAGTGGAGGTTGATTATATGATTCTAAGAATGAAGTTTTAAAATGGGGATTCCACTAGTGGCCTCTTATAATGAAAGAAGTAGAAGAGTATGACAGAAGGTGCTTAAAATCAGAAGGAATCATCAGGGTTCTTGCAACCACTTCCGATTCCTGAAGGGAAGCGGGAGTAACTTACGATAGATTTTGTGTTCTACCTTCCCGAGCACAGAGTAAGCAGGATGGAGTGTAGTAACTAGGGATCGATTCAACAAGTCTGCTCATTCTCTGCCGGTGAGAGCCAAGTATAGTTTGAACAAACCGGCTAAGATTTTCACAGATGAGATCATGAGACTTCAAGGAGTACCAATATCCATTGTTTCAGATCGAGACCTATAGTTTATTTCCCGCTTTGGACACAGTTAAAAGAAGTTTTTGGAACCCAATTGCAGTTTAGTACTGCATTTCACCTCCAGACAGATGGTCAGCCTAAGAGAATGATTCAGACGTTAGAAGGGTTGTTGAGAGCTTGTATAATGCAGTTTCGGGGTGATTGGGATGAGAAGTTACCACTTTTAGAGTGTGCCTCAAATGACAGTTGTCAGACAAACTGATCTTCCTCGGGATCGCAAATCTCAAGTTTGTCATTGGTGCCTATAATTGAGATGTCTCCAATTGACGCCTTGTACGAGACATAGTATAGACCACCTCAGTATGAAGATGGAATGGTAAGCAAGGATTATTGGTATCTGAAAGTTTAGTAGAAAATAAAGAAACATATTGGACTAAAAGACTCAAGTGACCCAGGATTGACAAGGAGTTATGCAGATAATAGAAGAAAGATCTTCAGTTGGGTATTTTTCACATTGTCACCTTAGAAAGGTATAGTAAGATTTGGAAAGCAGGAAAAGTTAAGTCCTCGCTATATCGGACCCAAGAAGATTTTTGAGCTCGTGGGCCCAGTAACTTACAGGCTTACTTTGCCTGCAGATTTATCACAGTGACTCGATGTTTTCATTATCCCCATGCTTCGAAAAGATAAATCCGATCCATCCCATGTGTTAGACAAATAACCAGCAGAATTGGAGGCTGATTTCACTTGTGGGAAGCAACCAGTTCAGATTTTGGATTGGAAGTGTTTAGTTTTCGACGAAAAAGGGCTATGTGGTAACCCGAGTAGTAGATGCCGAAGCAGTCCCTTCCCCTCTTCAAGTGACAGGCGTGTAAATTTCAAGGAAGAAATTTTTGTAAGGGGGGTAGATTGTAATAACCCAAAACAAAAATCCCTAATTAATTATTAATTTATTTTGAAGCAAGACGATTTTGCCCTCACCATATTTTATTGGGGAAACGTTGACTTTTTGACCGAAAAGGAATTTGACAATTCCACTTACACCGTTCCGTAGAGTACGACAAAATGAGTCCGTAAACATGGAGTGAACTCGAATCGGAGTTGTAACGAAGAAAATACAGTCAAAATACCGTAAAGGGCAAAACGGTAATTTGGACAAAAAAAATCAGATTTTTATCTCTTCTCTCTCTCTTCCCCCTCAGTTTCTCTCTCCTCTCTCTCTCTCTCCTCCCTCCCGTGCCAGCCTTTCCTTCCAGTCGACATAGCCGCCGCCACCGGCGACCCCGAGCCACGGCGCCGGTACCGACGGAACCGCCTCGACCTCGCCGTCACGTCCCGACCGATCTCCGCCCACGAGCCGACCGGAGCTGACCGGAAAAAGGAGAAATCCGTCCAATTTTGTCCAATTTTCAAACCTCTCGTTCTCCTTCACTTCTCCTCCGATTTTGTCGAGTAAAGTATGGATTCTCATCTATTTTTCGTGCTCTAGCTGATGGTTGGATAGGTTTTCATCAATTTTAGCCGTAGATTGCCCAGTTTTGGATTTGAAATTCGGCCGAGTTTTGGCCTCCGTGATCGGCCTTTTCCGGCCACTTTTTGGGTATGTCCAAGAACAAAAGTGGCTCCAAATGTGGTGTTATACCTAGATAGGAGTTTGGAGCCGTGGTTTTGAGTTTTTCCGGCGAGATGTTATCGCTTTGGGCACCCACCGCTGCCGCCGCGTGTGGCAGCGCGTGGGTGTGGGTAGTGCAGTGACCCTGTGTCTTTTTGCCATCCTCGTGTTGTCACGAGCGCGTAGGATTTCGCGGATCTCAATTTGGATTCCGTTTGAGCCCCGAACGGATTTTTCATATTGTGCGATTTCCTGGTTCAATACTGTAGAGCCATTGGATCGCACTCAAATTCAGATATGTTATTCTACATAATTTCAGAACCGTGCAGGATTCAACGGATTGCGAATCGGAGTCCCGGATACTCCGAAATCGCGAACCCTGGGGCTAGGATTTGGAAATTAAGCGATTACGCGATTGTGGTCAATCAGACCGTCCAGTAGGATATGGGTATTTCTCTGTGAGGGACCTTTAGGGATATGGGTATTTCTCTATGAGGGACCTTTGGGGAATCCCAGATTAGCCATTGGAGGTGGTGGACCCCGCGGGGTTCCGGATCGACCAGTATAACAGTTTATCGCTTCCTGAGGCCTCAAGTCTTTTAAGACCGTTTTAAATGTCTGAAATGCTAAAGTGGGCCTAGGATTGACTTTAAAGTGAGTGCACGCATTTCTAGGAGCCGGAGATTAGGGTTTTTAATTTAATACTTTTATTGAGCAGTTTTATTAATTTAATATTCATGGTTAATCAAGCACCCGGGGCCAGACCGACCCGCAGGAGGGACCTTCAAGAGGTCCAGCTAGCTCGGACCAGAAATGAGTGGACTTTTATTTTAGAAATGATTTATATAAATTTTATTATTTATTTGATCTTGAATAAGTTTTATTGAAAGTATTTTTCCTAGCATGGTTTGTGAAGCCAAATATCTTTATATTTGTACTGCTCAGTTAACTATGCTAAAGAGTTATAGAAAGCAGAGTCTGAGATTTATATCAGATAAAGTGGCAGTATAGTTTTAGATTTAACAGAAATTCAGTTATTCATCAGTTCTTTCAGCAATATTATAATATTTATATATTATATTTTCTCAGAGTTCTTGATTTAATAAAAATTCAGTTCTTCAGCAGATTTTCCAGAAATGTTATATATTTTAAACCACCGTGAGTACCCAGCTATGGTTATTACCCTCAGTTATGCCGATGTCCACGGACATCCAGTTTACCCTCAGTTTTTTCAGTGCACTTGACGTTTGCCTCACGAGTTTCAGGGACGCTCGGACCGTGAGTGCCAGGATTTGCGGCTTGGGTTGACTGTATGTCGCCGAGACCTGCCAGGATTTGCGGCTCGGATTGACTTGGTGTCCCGAGACCTGCCAGGATTTGCGGATCAGGCTGACTACGGTCCCCTGAATCCTGCTAGTGCGGCTCGAGTTGACTTTGTGTCACCGAGACCTGCCAGCGGATCAGGCTGACTGCGGTCCCCTGTATCCTGCCAGTTTGCAGCTCAGATAGACTGTGTGTCGCCGAGACCTGCCTGGGGAATTGACGGAATTACAGGGGTACTTCCGAGTGGTAGTTTTAATTGATTTCATTACTTTTATGCAAGGTTTGAGTACATTGCTTTAATGCAAATTTGATTACAGTGTTTTTATGCAAGTTTGGATTTCAGTGCTTTCATGTAAGTTTTATTGCTCTTGAATACGATTGCATATATTTATATAAATATGTAACTGCTTTGGTTTTAATATGCTTCAAAGGTAGTTTAGATATTTAGTTTTACTCAACTATATTTTTACAATAGGGGTTAGTATATTCTTAGGATATTTTATGAACCTTTATTTCGTCCACTCACATTTTCAAATTTTTGCGCCCCCAGGCTGTAGCGTGCACAGGAAATCCACAACCGGGCCATCTTGCCTTCAGCGCCTTCTTGTTACAAAAGTGTTGGTTTGTAAAAAGATTCACTTCTCTGTATACTATTAGAATTGCTCTGATATAATTGCCCTAGATTGAAACTAGACTGAGTATTGTATCTTAAGTATGCTGGCAGTTGGTTGTGTGGATATTATTGCTCGTTTTGACAGGTGAAAAAATTTGGGACTGAGCAAATTACAGGAGAGACTCTGCCGCGAATATGAATTTGATGGCGGGAAAATCCTAAAAATGGCTATGCAAATAGGTTATTAATTGACTTTTTGACTGTCTGACTCTCTTTGCATTTTGATGACGTTTTCCCTTCTTTTGTCTTGAGTTTTAGGGTGTTGGGTTCAGTTTCTTTAAAAATGGTCAACTTGGAAAAACCCCAAGTGGAAACACCTTTTCAAAACACTACAAACAGAGGCTAAAACAAAACCAAAACCCCATATATTCTCATTTCTCCCCTCTTCCACTCCTCAAATCGTTCCATTCCAAAAACATTTCAATGAATTCGAAACATTTCACTACACTCGGAGGAAAGAGAAGGAAGCATCTCCATTTGGATATGCCCCAAGCCTTCATCCCGGAGTTAGCTTGGTTTAAAGTGATGTTATACGTGGCAACCCAATCATCGGAAGATCTCTTCCGTATGGCATCTGTGTGCCCATTGTTCCATACGTTGGCAAACACTCCACAAGTGTGGAACACCATTTCAATGGCAAAGTACCCAGACCATCCTAGCTGGTACCATGCCAATCCTGCGGTCCAGCATTTCTTGCAACAATGCAGGGCTTGCGATAACCCTGAGTCGATATTTAGAGAAGCATTCGAAGTTTTTTTCAGGCAGGGTAACGTGGAAGCGTTGTATGGGATGCGCATTGCAGCCACGGCAGGCCATATGGAAGCGGCATATCTAGTTGGACTACTTGGCATGTCCGGAATTGGTCAGTCAAAAGAGGATGCATTAGAATTCTTGTGTTCTTTGAATCAACGTAACAACATTGATATGAAAGGAACCAGGGATGCTTTGAGACGAAGATTAAGCTGAGTTTTCTCTGTTGCAAGACATATCGTAGATATGTTTTACTATGGGAAGATTAAGTTCAATCACTGCAGCGCTTGTAACAACAACGAATGGTGTTTTGTTATTCAAGGCTGGCCTACTGAAGAAAAGATAAATCCTGCCTTCTGGACTTGTTGCAATCGATGCAAATGGCACCGTGAGAGTATTTTTTGGTTCAAGGTGATGCGTGTGTATGTTGTGCCAGGGAATCCATACCCTTATAATTAGTTGTAGTATGTTTTTACGGTTTTTATGCATTGTGGACTTGCTTCTCTTCAGTTCTAGGTTGGCTGGCTACGTTGTACAAATGTTGTTTAAATGTTGGGTTTTAATCTATTTTGTCTGGTGTTTGTGCTGTCATAAACCATTTTATATATAAATGTATAATATATATTATATAGTGGAATGATTACTGACATCATAGAAGGCTACGAAGGACATTTTACTAACACAGATATTTTGTACAACTGCAATCTTAATATTTGGTAAACGAAAAGGCATGCATGGAGTGAGTAGGTGTCTTTTCACCGAGGCTTGGGAATGACATTTTCCCACTTAGCATATCCCAAACGATTTGGTTACACGTTTCTTAAGCAAAACTTGAACAGTGAATGACTTTTAATAATTTTTTCCTGATGTTGTAGAATGGATGGCTTGTATATTTCCATTTTATTTTTCAAAACACCCCTTAACCCTAAAAAAGAAAAAAAATTAACAAATTGAAGAAGAGAGAAACTAATTAGCACCAAAAATGGTCTATTCGCACTCAAAATAAAAATAAAAATAAAAATTTGGAGTAAATATAATTAACAAATGTACAGGCTAAAAAGTAATATAATAATAATAATAATAATAATTTAGGATAAATAATAATAAAATACTAATGTAGCGTAATCATGAAACATGGAATTCAGTAGGAAGATGGAGTCTCAATGAGTTCGAGCAATTTTCGGAACATTATTGTGATTTTTGTGTATTTAGTTATGAATTTTCTAAGAAAAAGTAATAAATTCGTTGAGACACACTGACTTGCCCCATTCAGCTTCCGCCATGTGTCACCCCACACGATTTAATACTATTTTTCTAGGATTTAACTTATAAAATTGATAATAAATGAAATACAAATGAAAAAAATACACCGAAAATTGATACGAACTTCTTGTGACATTCTCTACGCCCTCAACCTCCAAAAATATAATTTTGACATATAAAATTTGAAAATGATAACAAAAACTCAACTTTGTTTCAAAACAAACCAAAACACTATATTCTATAACATAACACCCGTGTTCTTTGATTTTAACGCTTACCAAGAACTCAAATATGTGGAATCATGATTTTAGACCTTTATAATTGAAGATAATGTTATCAGGAGTTTGTAGCAATTTTCGGTGTATTTTTCTGATATTTAATCAAATTTTTATGAATTTTTAAACATAAATTTGATAAAAATATCAAAACTGACACGTGGGGCATTAACAGGGGGACAGCCATCAAACACACTAACTGCGCCCCATTTAGCTTCCGCCATGTGTCGCCCCACACAATTTAATACTATTTTTCTAAGATTTAACTTATAAAATTGATAATAAATTAAATACAAATCCAAAAAATACACCGAAAATTGATACGAACTTCTTGTGACATTCTCTACGCCCTCAACCTCCAAAAATATAATTTTGACATATAAAATTTGAAAATGATAACAAAAACTCAACTTTATTTCAAAACAAACCAAAACACTACATTATGTTCTATAACATAACACTCTAATTTTAACACTTACCAAGAACTCAAATATGTAGAATCATGAGTTTAGACCTTTATAATCGAAGATAATGTTATCAGGAGTTTGTAGCAATTTTCGGTGTATTTTTTGATATTTAATCAATATTTTATGAATTTTTAAACATAAATTTGATTAAAGTATCAAACCTGACAAGTGGCGCGTTGACAAGAAGACAGCCATCAGACACACTAACTGCGCCCCATTCAGCTTCCGCCATATGTCGCCCCACACGATTTAATATTATTTTTCTAGGATTTAACTTATAAAATTGATAATAAATTAAATACAAATCCAAAAAATAGACCGAAAATTGATACGAACTTCTTGTGACATTCTCTACGCCCTCAACCTCCAAAAATATAATTTTGACTTATAAAATTTGAAAATGATAACAAAAACTCAACTTTGTTTCAAAACAAACTAAAACACTAAATTATGTTCTATAACATCAACACTCGTGTCCTTTGATTTTAACGCTTACCAAGAACTCAAATATATAGAATCATGAGTTTAGATCTTTATAATCGAAGATAATGTTATCAGGAGTTTGTAGCAATTTTCGGTGTATTTTTCTGATATTTAATCAATTTTTTATGAATTTTTAAACATAAATTTGATTAAAGTATCAACTGACACGTGGCGCGTTGACAGAGGATAGCCATCAGACACACTGAGTGCGCCCCATTCAGCTTCTGCCATGTATCACCCCACACGATTTAATACTATTTTTCTAGGATTTAACTTATAAAATTGATAATAAATCAAATACAAATGAAAAAAATACACCGAAAATTGATACGAACTTCTTGTGACATTCTCTACACCCTCAACCTCCAAAAATATAATTTTGACTTATAAAATTTGAAAATGATAACAAAAACTCAACTTTGTTTCAAAACAAACTAAAACACTAAATTATGTTCTATAACATAACACTCGTGTTCTTTGATTTTAACGCTTACCAAGAACTCATGACAGGACCCGACCCAATTTCCACTTTGGAATTCGAGTCAAGTCATGTGCGTGTCCGACACCTGGTGAATGTCGGGCACAAAAGACCTTTTTACCCTTCTCGTCTCAAATTCTTTTCAGATTTTCCTTAGACTTCTGCCGAAATTTCGGCAGAGTCTCCCCTGTATTTTGACCAATCCCAAAATTTTTCACCTGTTAAATAATTAATAAAATTCACACCAACCGCCAGAATATCTCAAATAACCAATCCCAACTCTAGTTTCTCAGTTTCAACTAGATATCAGAGCATTTTCTAAATTTTTCAGGGTTCCAAGGATTTTCTACGAAGCTCTACCTTACGTGGTGTCGCGGAAGCTTTGAATGGCCCCGGTGGTGTATCCCGCGCACTCCTACGGCCTGGGGGCGAAAAACAGGTTAAAAATGTGAGTGGACAAAAATAAGGTTCTGAGAAACAACTTTATAACCATAATAACCCCCATTATAAAAATCGTTAAATAAAACTAAATACGTACTCTCCATTTAAAGCATACTAAACTCAAGGCATTCTATGTAAATCATATTCAAGCTCGATAAATTTCGCTCAAAAGCACTGAAATCAAAGCTTGTATAAAACACTGAAATCAAACTTGTATAAAAGCACTGTACTCAAACCTTGCATAACTGAACAAAAATATATAATGTATCAATGCCTGAAAAATCAGAGAAGCTGATATAAAATAACTGGAAATCATAATTAAATAAAGAAAACTCAAAATCCTTTGAAAATACCACCTATTTGTACCCCTGTCATAACCGTCAATTCCCTGACAGGTCTCGGGCGTCACACAGGCTACCCGAGCCGCAAACTGGCGAAATCAGGGGACTATGATCAGCCTGTCCCGCCGGCAGATTCTTCGATGACACCAAGTCAGCTTGAGTCGCTCTGGCAGGATGCAGGGGACCGTAGTCAGCCTGATCCGCAATCCTGGCAGGTCTCGGGGACACAGAGTCAGCCATGCCGCAATCCTGGCAGCTCTCGGGACACCAAGTCTGCGGAGCCGCAATCCTGGCGCTCAAGGTTCGAGCGTCCCCGAAACTCGTGAGGCAAGTCAAGTGCACTGACATAAACTGAAATCGGACTAGATGTCCGTAGACATCGGTCCAACTGTGGGTAATCACCAAAGAAAATGGGTACGAGGTGGTTTTAAAATAAATTCCTTTAGAAAAATCTGATTAATAACTGAAATCTCAAATTGTGCTGCTATTTTATCTGCCATAAGCCTCAAACTCTGTTTTCTATAACTCTTTAGCATGTGTAAGTAAGCAGCCCAAAACTATGTAACTATTTCTGTACTAATCATGCTCGTAAACATAATAAAACTTATTCAGATAAACTCATTTATAAAACTTATTTATATAAAATCACAATAAAATCATTAATTAAACTCAGTTTATAAATCATTTATATAACTCATTTAGATAAAATCATTTATGAAAGAAAGTCCACTCACAGATGGTCCGAGCCAAGTTGACCTTTCGAAGGTCCCGGCTGCGGGTCGACCGGACCTCTGGTGCCTGATTATCCATAAATAATAAATCAATAATTTGCTGAATAAAAAGAATTAAATTAAACACCCGGCCCCCGGCTCCTAAAAATACGTGCATTCCAATCCAAGTTACTCCTAAGCCCACATTAGCTTTTTAGACACTTGGACCAGTTTTGGAAGGTCCGACGCTCAGCTAAGCGATAAACTGCCAGATCGGTCGACCCGGGACCCCGTGGGTCCACGATCTCCGATGGCCAATCTGGGCTTCCCTGAAGGTTCCTTATAGAGAGGGAACCATGTTCTGCGAGTTTGGTCCAAAACGGACGGTCGGATTGGCCAAAATTGCTTTTTCGCTTAAAATCCAAACCCTAGCTCCAGGGTTCGCGATTTCGCAGTATCTGGGACTCCGATTCGTAATCCGTCGAATCCTACACGATCCTGAAGTCATGTAGACCGACATATCCAAAATTCAGCGTGATCCGACGATTTGACGACACTGCACCCAAGGATCGCGCGATATGGAAAATAAGTTCGGGGCTCAAACGGACTCCGAATCGAGATCCGATAAATCCTACCCGCTCGTGACGACACGAGGGTCACACAACTGCACAGAAATACTTCACCACCCTCGCCCAAGCGCCCCAGCACGCGCAGGCAGACTTGGGTGTCTTAAGCAATGGCGTACGGGTTATTACAACTCAAATATATAGAATCATGATTTTAGACCTTTATAATCGAAGATAATGTTATCAAGAGTTTGCAGCAATTTTCGGTGTATTTTTCTGATATTTAATCAAATTTTTATGAATTTTTAAACATAAATTTGATAAAAGTATCAAAACTAACACGTGGCGCATTGACAGGGGGACAGCCATCAGACACACTGACTGTGCCCCATTCAGCTTCCGCCATGTGTCGCCCCACACAATTTAATACTATTTTTCTAGGATTTAACTTATAAAATTGATAATAAATTAAATACAAATCCAAAAAATACACCGAAAATTGATACGAACTTCTTGTGACATTCCCTACGACCTCAAACTCCAAAAATATAGTTTTGACTTATAAAATTTGAAAATGATAACAAAAACTCAACTTTGTTTTAAAACAAACCAAAATACTAAAGTATGTTTTATAACATAACACTCATGTTCTTTGATTCGACAATTACCGTGAACATAAATATGTGGAATCATGATTTTAGAATCCATAGTCAAAGACAATGTTGTAAGGAGTTTGTATCAATTTTCGATGTATTTTTTCTAATTTTTAATTAATTTTTAATGAATTTTAGAAGTGAAATCCATAAAAAATAATATTAAATTATAGAGAATCACACGTGGCTGCAGCTGAAAGGAGAGCAGTCATTGTTTTCAATAGGTGGTGTCGTACGATTGGACCACATGTAATTTTGTTTTTTTTTTTTCCAAGTTTATCTTAAAAAATCATAAAAAATTAATTAAAAATCAGAAAAATACACCGAAAATTGTTACAAACTCCTTACGACATTATCTTTGACTATGGAAGTCTAAAATCATGATTTCACATATTTATGTCCACAGTAAGCCTTGAATCAAAGAACATGAGTGTTATATTATAGAGCATCAACTAGTGTTTTAAATCGTTGAGAAATAAATGTGAGTTTTTGTCATCAATTTATATTTTTCTAAGTGAAATTGTATTTTTGTAGCTTGATAGTGTAGAGAATATCACAAGGATTTCGTAGGACTTTCCGGTATATTTTTTAGTTTTTAAATTTATTTGTTATGAATTTTAGAAGTGAAATAAAAAATAAAAAAATAAAAAAATATAGAAAATCACAAGTGGCTGCAACTGAAAGGGGAGCATGCACATGTCATTTTGTTTACTTTTTCCAAATTTATCTTTAAAAATCCTAAAAATAATAATTAAAAATCAAAAAAATATACCGAAAATTACTACAAACTCCTTATAATTATGGAAGCCTAAATTATTCTTATATTATTATTTACCCTAAATTATTATTATATTACTTTTTATCCTAAATTGTTATTATATTTTTATTTACCCTAAAATATTATTATATTACATTTTACTGTGAATTATTATAATATTATTATTTACCCCAAATGATTATTATATTACCTTTTACTCTAAATTGTTATTATATTGTTATTAATCTTGATTTATTATTATATTATTATTTACCCCAAATTATTATTCTATTACTTTTTATTCGAAATTGTTATTATATTTTTATGTACCCTAAAATATTATTATATTACTTTTTAATAATAATAAATTAAATAAAAATCCATCATGTGTCACTCCATACCATTTAATAATAATTTTCTAAGATTTAACTTACAAAATTCATAATAAATGAAATAAAAATCCAAAAAATACATCGAAAATTGGTAGGAACTCATTGTGACATTCTCTACTCTCTAAAAAAAATACACTACGTAAATCTAATGTCAAACTTCAACTTTATAATTTCCAAGAAAGAGTTGAAAAAATTGATATGGCAACAATAACAGAGCAAAGACAATATAACAGCAATCATATGGCAATACTTAAACCTGATATTCATCTTCAACTTTATAATTGCCAATACAGAGATGAAAAAATTGATATGAGAGCAACTCCACCCATTTGCCCTTAGCCATGGCAAGGGTGGAGCTTGGGCAGCTACTATTCACGTGAATAGTGGTTGCCTTTGCAAATAGTATTTTGTGTTTCCACCCATTGCCATGGCTAAGGGCAATTACTATTCTTTTTTTTTTTTTTCACAAATTTTTTAATGAAAATAATTAATTTAGATAATATTTTTGGGTTCGTACATATCAATATTTATTATAAAATTCATATCTCAATCGGATAAAATTTTGGTATTTATAGAAAAAAAAAAAAGTATTTTTTGGTTTTTTTTTTTTTAAAAATTCATTTTTTTTTCATTTTTTTTATTGCACAAAAATTGGCTGCCGTTGAATTGGAGAAAAAAATCTAATCGGAGAGCCCAGAGTGCGACAAGTGGACTTTTAGTGGTACTGTAGCGCCAGACACTGTAGCATCACTGTAGCACTGTGGCACTGTAGCGGCACTGTAGCGATGACGTCAGCACCAAAACTAGGGCTGGAGCTCGGGCCAACCTTGCCCTCGGGCCAGCCCAGGTTGCTGGGTCCCACCTTGAACTCGGGCCTGGGCTCCTCGCTGGAAACAGATTTTTGTTTTCTTCTCCCCCCAGCCTGGGGCTCAGCTCCTTGCTGGAGCTGCTCTGATAGCAATAAAGGAGCAATAAGAAGACAATATAACGACAATTAGATGACAATACGTACCCCTGATGTCCAACTTCAACTTTATAATTCCAATACATAGGTGAAAAAAGTAATATGGCAGCAATAAGAGAACAATCGGAAGACAATATAACGGCAATACAGGGGCAGAATACACAATGTATACAATGTTCTCTCTTCAATGTATAATATAAGTAAAAGTATTTTTCCAATGTTCTGTGAAAAAGAAGGATTTTTCTATTGCACACACTTGCGAATATAAAAAGAACAATTTCAAGACTGAAATTTCTCAAGTAAATTGAACTCAATTTCATTAAATGAGGACTAAGTTACAAGACTAAAATATATAATTCCTTAGTTACATGTTTTTTTCCATATAATTACAGCACACTTCCTATGACAGAATGGAATGTTGTCCCACGCCAAATTGATGATAGTTCTCAATGACAACAATCTTCCATAACTCAAAAATCTAGGTCCAACTGTGATTAAAAAAAAAAAGCCTGCAAAAGAGATGGCAAAACAAGAAATTAGCGAAAAGGAGAAACAAAGACCAAAAAACAAAATAGAAACTGAGACAAGAAAAACGCAATCACTAAAAGACCTAAGAAACTCATACTAATTGGCAAAGAGCTTCCTAACCTAGAACACAAGAAGAGAAAATCGGAAAATGTGGAACACATGAAGCACAAAGAAACTGTTAAACTAAATAAGAGGGACATAACCAAACATCAAAACACCTCAAGGGGTGAACTTAATCAACCAACCAATAATCAATATATCCAAACAACATCCATAACATCAATACAGAACCAGATACAACTACAACATCCATAATAGCAATACACAAAACAATGAAACTAAAAAACAGCTGCATTCCAATCCGATAAGATTGAAGAAAAGTAACTATTCCTGTACAAAGTGATATTACGGAAACATGATTAGGAACAAAAAGAACTTAAAAAATCTTCAGATGGTTTGGCAAAAAATGGGGCAATGTGGAATTGTCTGACTCAAGAAGCTCCACGTGTACTTTATATAAGCTTCCTAAAGAAGTAATAGTGAACAGAACAACCAAAATTTTCTGAAGCAGTCCAATATTCTCCATTTTCTAAAAAACAAACAATTCCTGATAAAATAAAAACAAACCAATCCTATGTTTCTATATAGGTGTAAGAGAATCATGAATTGAAACAAATAATCTCCAGGGGCACCTATAGAACAAGGAATGCAGATCCATATGTTACATTTTATAGCAAGCCATACGAAGGGGGGGTCTACTTAATGCTCTTGCAATACTTCAAATTTTGCTCAAGCATCTCATGAAGATGCCTGTTTTCAACTTTCCCATGTTCCAATACTTCAAATATTAACACCGAAATATGTGTATTTCAATGGCTGATTAGCATCACACTTGCACAAAATCTAATAGCATAAGAAACAAGCACATTCCCATTCATTTCAATTAATAACTCTATTTCCTAATATCAGCAAGTGGGTCCATCGAATAGTAAGCTAATCTTACAATTCAGAACAACCATGTCAACCAAGAGCGTAGGTACTGGTAATTTAGTAACACAACTTCCATTAATACTACAAGAATTTAATAACCTGTCTACACACCCAACCACTAAAATTATAAGGCTAAAATCTGAAATATGCAAAGATCAATTAAAAACTACAATAATACCATTATCAATTATCAATTAAAAATAAGTAGTCCACTTGATAATTCATAAAGCCACAGCTCATAAATTAGGCATTGAATGAATCCCTAAATTAGAATTGAAAATTAACCCAACTGAATCCCTAAAGTAGAATTTAGAAAGGAAAAAAAAATTGAAATTGAATGACATGAAGAAGAAGAGAACCAGAAAAGTAGGTGTTTCAGGTCAATGGTACGAAGGATTACTGAAATTTGAAGAGGGAGAAGAAGAGGACTTACAGAGAAGGAAAGGGAGAGAGAGAGGGCCGTAGCCAAAAATGGAGCCCATGAATGCCCCTACTGTTGCAATAATAAGAAAAGGGGATCAATGAATTTATAACAGACAAAAAGTACAAAACCAATATCAGAACTCACTGCTTTGGAGAACGACGACGGAGGTCGCGACTGTGGCTTGGCTATGGAGTCACGATAGTGGCTTCGCAGTGGAGGTCGACAACGAAGGTCGTGAGTTACGGCGGCTTGGCTAGGTCAAACTAGGGTTCCAAATTTGAGTAGAGCTGGGTTATGACGATGGATGGGTGGAGAATTGGATTGGACAGTAGGGAGATGACTGGCGAGCTGGAGTTGGGCGTCAGAAAATAAACTTTTGGGGTGATAAAGTGTCAATAATAACAAAAGACTCAAAACCCTCTATGTCTGTGTTGGTTGCAAGATATTTGCCGAACGGAGTTTGGTTCTTTGATAACCTTAAACCAGAGATGGCGAGAGCGAGAGAGACAAGAAGAACATATTGCATAGTGGGTGGCTTTCGAGGAAGATGGGTCAACCAGGATGAGAGAGCGTGCTTTGCACTTTCGGATTGCATCTTTTGGTATGAGTAATTTCAACCCGATTGTAGCATAACAGTTCAACCATGGGATGGATTTGATGGCTATAAAGTGAACCCCTTATAACTTACCCCTTATAACTTACCACTCATTATAGTCTGAGCGTTGTGGAATATTATTATAGGTGTGTCACTACTGGTACTTAAAAACCCAATAGTAAGAGTGTGAATCAGACGTGATGTTAATGTGGTTATCTTGTGCCTTAATAAATCTTAACTTCTTATCAAGTCATTCTGCTCCAAGTGGGGAACTGGCCAGAATTGGTTCTTTTATATGCCTGGTTTGATAAGGACTTTATTCCACTTGTGCGATTGATAACTCAAACAAATAAGGTAGAGACAAAAGATCATACTGAAAATAGTAACTTCGATCGCTTATAAAACTGTGTCCAAATGGATATTACAAACTAAAAGAAGCAAAATGATTCGATTAGACTGAAATACAACAAAAGGAAAGAAAATATAACTGAGGGAACTTCAGTCTAGATAGACTGATCAAGTTGAAATCTATTCCTTTCTTCAATCTTGATTTTCTGATAATATAGTGACAACAAGAGTATACTTTGGCTATTCAACGTCAACTATCATACTTATTTCAAAATAAAGTAGAAATTAAGATTATATATTCTATAATCTGTTAGCCAATTAGAAGAAACAATTAATATAAACAATGGTTTTCTTTGTAATATGTAGGTGCTAGTTTTGGGCCATAAGAGTTGGATTACTTTTTCATTTTACGCAGGAGTAATTGCAATCCTTTACTGTTTCTTTTTCTAATTTAACAATTGAAATGAAAGTCCCCATTTGCATATATGTTAATTTGTCTTGACATCAATGAAATAAGTTGTTGGATAAGTGAACTTGTTTGACATGATATCAATGACAGAAAATTCGATTTAACAAAAAATGAAAGTTAAATGGGCAAGTGGTTTGGCTCAGTCTCGGGCCGGATCCGAACACTGCACGAGCACGACCCATCTTAATGTGGGTTTGAGTTTTATACCAAGTTGGGCTAAATAAATTTTTTTTTTATAGGTGTACAAGCACGACATAACCCAAATAACTTAATGACACAATTTTAAATGCATCGAGCTGGCACAACCCATTTGCTATGTCTAGCTTTGTGGTAGGGGTGAGAGGAGGGACGGATAGGGGAGGAGATGGGTGGGAAAGGAGTCCAGTATCTCTCCGCTCGCAAGGAACTTATAGCTCAAGTGATTAATAGTATTTACCCATGCATCTTACGTCCTAGATTCGATTACCCCTCCCACAATATCACTTTGTATAAATAAAAAAATCTCTCTCCCCTCCTTGCTCGCTTCCCTCCCTGATTCTCTCTAATCTCTCCCAATTCTCGCTTCCCAAAAACTCTACTACTCAACACCGTAAATTGAATTTCCTAATTTTCATACAAGTTTCAATGTTGAAGCTTATCTCCTCTTCTTCATCAGACCTTCGGGCTCAAGTCCACAATTTGAGCTCTAACTTGGGACTTCGGCTTGGCCCTCTGAGCTCTCCTTGTCATGACTCCGAGTTCTTGGCTTGCTACTAGGCAATTATGCGCAGCAACTCCTTATCATGACTCCAAGTTCTTGCTTGCTACTAGGCAATTATGCATAGCAACGGGTCTGATTAAATGGTAGAACTTGAGTCTTAAAGAAAGTGAGGCGGGCGATGTTGAGTTGAAGGAGAGGGAGGTGAAGGGGTTGGGAAGAAAGAGAGAGATATAATGACAGGATAATGCAACTGACCGAGATGAGGTGAAATGCAGATAAATGCGTGGAGTATAAATGCATAGATTCAGAATCTGAAGCAAACCAACCCGGGTCGATTACCAGGTTTTAGGCAAAAAGGCTCCGAAGAAATTGCCTTTGAAATTTCTTATTTCCAATCTGTTGAAGCAGTGTAAAACTCAGTAGTTGATTATAAAGAGGCCAATAAATATGACAAATATGTATAATTCTCGTGCTGTAAAACTCAACAATTTCTTCGGAAAGAGGCCTATGTCTTCGGAGCCTTTGTATATATTTACTTGCGCCTAAACCCTGAACCCTTACATTGTAAAGAGCCCCTTTAACCCTTACATTGTAAAGAGCCCTATATCTTGCACAATTAAGCCAAATTTGATTATATAGTGTTTTCTAGCTGAGGAAAAAGAACCGACCAATAAAATTAGGTTTTTTGGTTTTTGTTTGTTTGTTTTGTTTATGTTTTTGGTGTATGTGTAGGATTGTCTCGTATAGGCGCCTTGTTTTATTTTTGCCTCCGGCCCCAAAAACTCAGGGTCAGCCCTGTCCCTTGTCCACAAAAGTGGGTACCCCTCAGCCCCAAGCCAAGGATAAAAACTTCTATATCACGGGTATACCACATGTCAAACAAGGCTAGATATGCAGTTTAACAAATTTATCTCTTTCCTGTGGCATTTGTCCTTGCAACTATACTTCCAATGCTCATCTGTGGCACTTGGGGATCGTATTCTCATTCAGTCATTCATATTTTTGAGCAAGAGAATAGTCAATCTTGGTCTCCTCACGGAGGTGAATGTGGATCCACCTGAAAAGGCTTGTTTAAACCTATTTGAATTTTG
Source organism: Prunus dulcis (assembly GCF_902201215.1). Taxonomy (NCBI): domain Eukaryota; kingdom Viridiplantae; phylum Streptophyta; class Magnoliopsida; order Rosales; family Rosaceae; genus Prunus; species Prunus dulcis. The sequence continues at coordinate 3,128,806 of NC_047656.1, read as the reverse complement.
ACTCAAAGTTGAGCAAAAGTCCCGTTAAAAACATATTATCTGACAGACCTAACATAGTTTGTGCCAAAAATACCCACCCAGCAAAAGGCCTTGCAAATCTTCAAAGCTGAAGGGTGTATTTGCCAAAAATGTAAACCTAATTATACAAGGAAAGCACATAGAAGAAATTAAACTAAACTCACCGGAGGTCTCCTAGTCAAATTCATATTACAACTTGATACAATAATTAGTACATTGACAGTGCTAAGAAAGGATCCTGCACACATGCCCATTAACTAAAGTCATATATGGGAAAATATGGTGTTCCTGAATACCTGTGAAACCAGATGCCTTCCAAGGTAATGAACACAACACAGGAACAGTCTGCATGAGCCCTTTCTTGCTGTGAAAAAAAAGCATACCAACTGCACAAGGGCCAGGGCAACACGGAATGGGTAAGAGCATAATTTAAATAGAAAAATGCTTTTATTATAAATTTTTTAAGGAATGAAGTTGTTTATAAGTGATAATGTTACAGTAAACTATTTGGACATTGAAAAATAACAAGAAGGAAATAGAGCATATCAAATGCCCATTGCAAGATTTTGATGGAGTATGAACTTGAACTATTAGATTACAGGATTTCACAACAAAGACAAGAATTCCTGACCTGAAGGTGGCATGGATGTAAATCTACAACAGAGGTGGAGTTGGAATGTGGGATTTTAAAGTGTGTGACACACTGGTGATTATAGTGTGGACCAGACAGGATGGTACTACGGTGATTTCCGCATATTACAGTAGATTTATAGAATCATAATTCATCTAATAACAATCAATAGAGATTCATGGAATGGTTATCGGTTTTAGTTTGCTTATAATGCATTTATAAGATCCGAATATATTTTCCAAATGGGTTATCAGTGTTCTGAGCTGACAATGACTAGTAAATACATTTTCCAAATGATATTTCCTTGTGCTAATCATATCTTGAATCTCAAAGAATAAACTGAGATGGGAAGAACGTCAGAAACTTCAAATTAGAGTTTTAAACAAATATCAAATATGCTGGATTAACATTGCCATAGTTGGAAACTGAGGGACCAGATAGAATCATTTCAATAGCTTGGGTATAAGTGTGGATAAACTTAACTCATATCATCAAAACATTAAAGGCACTTGATTTAAAAATCAATTGGACTCAAAAATATCTTTCAACTATACAATGTATATTTTATAATATATTATTGCTGCCCACCCAGAAATACGGTCCTAGATACACCAATCTGTACACCAATAACAGATGCGGCATCGGCCTACAGATTGCAGCTGAAAATATGCATCTTGGGACACTGTAGAAGCTCACATTCAGACATGCTCTAGGTAATGCTTCTGACATTAATTGGAGTTCTAGAACACTCAATTTTACTTGTTTATAAAATTACATGTTCATGATCATGACATAATCATGACCGAAGTAAACTGTCAACACCAAATACCATGCTGGTGTTTGTGACAAACATTTACTTTGGAATCTAAAACAAACTGATTCAATTAAGAAAGCATTCTTTAGACACTTTCTGAATACAATTTTATGGACAGTTCCCCCTTTCTTCTACATATTTTGTCTTCAAAACAGGTGAAACATCCACACAAAATCAACAGATTTCATGATAATCCATAATGGAAACACATAAACCGAACAACCACTTTTAAGTACTGAACATAAACTATTTTCATGATCATACATGCTTTGTTCCAGAATTGATCATTATTTTAAAGTGCAAATAATTTCAGAAGCATTTATATGATGAAACAAGAAAACAAGATAAACAGAAAAAGTATCACGGTAAGAAACAAGCTCAATCAGGGTATTGAAGGCCTCTAACCTTTTTCTAGATGCATAAGGTCCATCTTCATTTGATAAACCCATTACCAACCTATTAATTAAAAGAGTCTCTGCACTTTATTGACCCACAAAGACACACTTTCTTCCTCTGGTATGCTTTCTCATGAGGGACCAATCCATAATCATATGTCAACTCTGTCATCGGAGGAATGTGTCCAACCGCATAAAACGCAATATGGAGGTCAGACTCATTTTTATTTTCACGTAAAACTGGCTGCCAAAATACATTCGGAGAGCAGCTGTGATTCATAAAACGAGCAACATTTCCAGCAGTATTTGCACTTATAATTAGAGGAAATGGGACCTTTGGAGTCTCAGTTGAATCACCAGGCAGAACTCCCAGTGGCTCACATGTACGAGTAGCATCAAAAATATAATCATCTTCATAATCACCCCCCAATTCTTCTACCCCAGATATATTAAGAACTTGTCCTGCATATTCACATAAGAAAGAACCAGCACGGATGGGATCCCAGGACCGCAAACCCCAGCCTTTATCCTTAGTTTTAAACACCTCCAAACGAATTTTCAGGCCACCTTGAGACACTCGATTCCGACAATTAGAGGGGCACTGACAAGAAAGACCACATTCATGTAATAGGGGTGTTTGGTTAACAAGAAGCCCATTTGCAGTATATGGGAGAAAACCTCCGTTTTTCTTAATGCAAGAGCAGTTGGAATTACCAGGGAGACATCCTCCAATACAAGTACATCCAGCAGAAGATTCTGTAAGATTCACCGGTTTTGAATACTGGAGACTAGAAATATATGTGAAGTGAGCAGGGCCTTTCTCACCATCAACATCATTTACCAGAGAAACCGGTAAATTTTCTGCTCCTGAAGTAAGATCGGGCAATATAAGTCCAACCCTTGTAGTAGTAGTTTCTACTTTCCATTGTTCAATTGATTTCCATATTGTAAACGCTTCAGGCTGGCCAGGTAACCTTACCAATTTATACTTAAATACACTGCAACCACTCTTCCCTTTGTCCACCCATGATTCATGGATTTTGTATAGACCATCATAGACATATACCTTCCCAGTTGGATTAGATACATCCTTTAAACCTCGAATTACTCGTACATCATTAGACCGATGCAAACTTTTCTCCAAAGCGAGGTTACCCCTTTCAAGCTTCTGATCCTTCATTTCCCTGTTGTTCCGGTTATCATTGCTAGCATTACCACCTTGGCCACTGTATATCAACACATTTGCATCCTCCACAGAATCTTCATATCCTCCTGAAGAAACAATGCTCAAGGCCAAAGGCTCGTCTTCTGTACTGTTCTTGACTCCCATGTAATCAATTCCACCCATCGTAGGAGCATGTAATCCAACCAAACACAACTCCATTCGAAAAAAGAAAATATCCCCAACTTCAACACCAGGCACTGCACCAATCCTCCTCTTGGTATTTGTCCTAATTCCCTTATTCATGAAGAGTGTTCCAGCCCTCAGATCGGGGCGTCCCGTTCTTGACGCTCCTGGTATTTTTTCCTTCATCTCTTCAAGTTGCGTAATCCTTCTTCTTAGCAAATCATAGAACATGAGTGCATATCCAACTGATTCCTTGTTGCCATCAGCATGCCGGAATGTATCGGTATATGATGTGAGAATATTATCAACTATTGCATCAACATCAACATCAGGCAACGCAACATTAATGTCCTGGCCACCCCTTGTCCTTTTCTGGGACTGGAACTTACTCTTTGACCTCCCCCCCTTCCTTGTATTTTCTCCATCAGTAACACCCGTATTGAAACCATCTTCCTCTGCGATCCCACTTTGGGATTGTGGCTGAGCACGACTTCTAGTAATCCTTCTTGATGGCGTAGCAACTCCATTAGAAGTCCCCGTATACTGGTTTGGGGTTACCCTAGCGGTTGAGGATGGAGGTGTCCTAAATGAATTTATTGGGACTGCATTTGATATTGGGTTGTTGAAGACAAAAGGTGTATTTTGGTTGCCTATACCACTTGGTGTTTGTTGATTTTGTTCAGGTGGTCTTTGAGACTCTGCCGAAATGTAGAATGGGAAAAATGGGGAAACCCCAGGTGGGAAAGGACCAGCGGGAGAAGCACAAACAAAAGGAGCAGCACCTTGGGGAGTTGAAAATGAAGAACTACTAGAAGCTGATGGGAAAACCGGAACAAGACGCCTCAAAGGCCTTACATCCAAAACCCTAGACTTATCAAATGATCCAAAACCAGGAACAGAGTCTTGACCTAAACTTTGTTCCATGAAATACTTCAGGCAACAGAAGCACAGTTTTCTACTATCCCAAATCTGATAAGAAAGACTGTCTCCGCTACGAAAGTAGCAGCAACACCATCTTGTCACAGAACGAAGTACATAACAAAGTACATACAAAATAAGTGCAAATCTTTGCAGAATGCTGGAAAGTACAAAGTTGTGGTACAGAATAATTTCCTGCAACATGCAAGTATTAAATAGATTAGGCATACCATAAAAACTTCAAATCAGCCTTAAACTTATTAAACTTTCACAGGGGAAAAAAGGGCACAAGAAATAATTTTAACAAAAACGAAAAGAATAATTCACTTTAAGCTACATGCAATACAACATGCAACTAAACTTCTTTAATTTTCCAGTTTTCACAGCAACTGAGCAGAAAGGAAAAAGGGGTAGCCCATTATTTCAGCCAAGTTGAAGTGAGAAATTCAACCGGTATTCTTTTCTTTTTTTAATTTTCAACATTTTCTCAGCTACCAAACAGAATCTTCGATTGGAAAGTACTGGAAGGAAATCAGAGAAGGGAAAATCAAATGCAGAAGATGCTATCTTTCTAACAGATCTAAATCAACAAACTGCTTCAACGAAAATCCAAGCATCGGTATACCTGGTTTCTTCTTCTTTCTTCCGATATTTTCTTTTGCTGACAAAATTCACTGAACAGAACAACTCTTTTGGATTGAGCTGAACTTGGTTGAGTCAGTCAAGTAGTTACTGTTTTCCTTTTTCTCTCTCCCCTTTAAGTTTTAACGACAAAAGAGAAACTATTTCTGGATCGCCGTTGGACCGTCCGCTCGCTCACAGTTTCTACTTGGCTGGAGGAGAGAGAAATCAGCTGCTTTACACGTGGATTTCCACTTTTTCTCTTTTAAAAACTAGGATAAAATCAAACTTTTTTTTTTTTTGGGGGGACAAAGATCAAATCAAATTATTTGCCCGTGCTGTCTTTTTAGGATAAACCGTTGAATACCATAGTTGTAGAGATTCTTATATGAAATTGGGATAGTATCATTTTGCTTTTTTGGCAAATCATGATATGTTACGCGTTATTATTATTTTATGTGGTAATTTATAATTGGTCAGAGATAATAAAATAATGTTATCTTTATTTCATACAAGTTTTTTTGTTAATTATAACATACTTTTAATTTGCTCTCTATTCTTTATTTTTTAGAAATTAAGGAATTAAACTACTTTTTTTAGTCAATTCTCACATTCCATCTAATTTATTGTTTAATCCAACAAAATTGACTAATCCAATCCAATCCAATTTTATTGGTTCCGATAATATTGGTGAATTGGATTGGATCTAAAAAATTAAAAACCGATTGAATCGGTTTGGTTAGTAAATCTAGAGTTTGAAATTCAATTCAAACCGAACCGATCCAACCTTTAAAAAAAAAAATTGCAAATATTTGCTTTTTCTAATGTTCAAACCTAAACTACCTTTCACATTCTACTTACACCAACGCACCAACACAACTTTGTTGATATTCTTTCGGAAAAAAATTATATATTAATAGCATAAAAATTCTAGATTTCTAACTTTTTGTGTTGACTTTAGCCTTTTTTTTTAAAAAAAAAATTTTAATTTTAAGAAATGGATGTAACTTGATGACAGGACCCGACCCAAATTTCACTTTGAAATCCGAGCCGAACCCTGTTCGTGTCCGACACTTGGCGGTTGCCGGGCACAATGACTAAATTGCCCTTCTAGTTAAAATTCAAGTTTATTACAATTTCAACTTCTACCGAAAATTCGGCAAAGTCTCCCATGCAATTTGATCATTTCCCAGAATTTCCACCTGTCAAAAGCATAAATATACATATCCCAACTGCCAGCATGCTTCCAATTTAAGATCCAAACAGTTCTGATAAACTAAACGGCCTTAGGCCACACAGAAAGTCCTAGGGCAAATCATCAGAGCAACTAATTCAGGAATATACAACAGAACAATTTGATTTCAAAAGAAAATTCTATATAAGAGGAAGAGTGGAGCGGATTGTGGAATCTGCCCGGTGGTGGCGCTCTGGTGCACGTCTATTGCCTAGGGCGCAAAACATTCAAAAATGTGAGTGGACAAAAATAAAGGTCTAGAAAATAGCATATGAACATACTAACCCCACTGTAAAAACAGTTATGCAAAACTAAATTTTCCTCTTCATTATATTCGTACTAAAATCAATGCATTCACATATTTATATACGTATATGCCAATCATATTCAAGGTTAATAAAACTCTCTTAAAAGCATTGAAATCAATTTTAAACTACCACCTAGGTGTACCCCTTTAATTCTGTCAATTCCTGATATCCGTCAATTCCCGATAATCCGTCCATTCCTGATAATCCGTCAATTCACCTGGCAGGTCTCGGTGACACAAAGTCAACCCGAGCCTCAAACTTGCAGGATTCAGGGGACCGTAGTCAACTTGATCCGCATTCTTGGGTCCCACGGTCCCGGCGTCCCCGAAACTCGTGAGGCAGATGTCAAGCGCACTGACAAAACTGAAGGCAAACTGGATGTCCGTGGACATCGTCATATCCGAAGGCAACATATACTGAAGGCAACCTGTTTTTATAACTGGGTACCTAAGGTGGCTTAAGAAAATATAAAATTTCTAAAAGGTCTGATGAATAACTGAATTTTTGTTAAATCTAGAACTCTGCTGCCATTTTATCTGATAAATATCTCAATCTTTACTTTCCATATCTTTTTAGCATTTTCAACTAGGCAGCAAATAAATAAAGATATTTAACTTCAACAAATCATGCTAGGAAAACCATAATCAATAAAACTTATTCAAGATCAAATAATGAAATTCATTTGCATAAAATCATTTATAAAAGAAAAGTCCACTCACTCCTAGTCCGAGCTAGCTGGATCTCTTGAAGGTCCCTCTTACGGGTTTGCCTGGCCCCGGGTGCCTGATTAAACCACCATGAATAATTAATTAATAAAACTGCTTGGTATAAGTATTTAATTAAAACCCTGACCCCCGGCTCCTAGAAGTGCGTGCACTAACTTTAAAGTCATTCTTATGCCCACTTAAGCATTTCGGATGGTTAGAACTGTCTTAAAAGACCCGAGACTCACTAAGTGATAAACTTCCATATTGGTCAATACGGGACCTCGTGGGGTCCACGACCTCCAATTACCAATCCGAGAGTTCCTATAAGTTCCTCACATTTAAATAATCATGTCCTGCAAGTCTGGTCCGAATCGGACGTTCGGATTGCTCATGATCATATGATCGGACGGTTAATGTTTAACTTAATCTTTGAAATATTAAATTGAAGTATCTGGGACTCCGATTCTCGATCCGTGAATTTCTACACGATCCTAGAGGTGTCTAGATTAACATATTTGAAAATGTAGTTGATCCAATGGTCCAGATGTATCAAACCCCGATAACGCCTAATATGCGATATCCGATTAACGAGCAAACGATAACCAAGTTGAAATCTAAGCATACCGTCGTGCTTAGAACGGCGTGGGAAACATTCTAGGACAAAAACCCAACATAGATACCCCGGCGACGCGCCACCAAGCACCGCCACTGCCGGCGGGTGCATTGAGTAATTTTCCGGTGATCGGAAAATTCCAAACGACCGGCCAATATGCATACCTACGAATTAAGCACATCAAGGGGAGTAACTTTATACCTTGGCTCGACGATCAATTCCACCATTAAAGCCCTCGAACGAAGCTTTGTCTCTTGAAAACCTAGAATTTTTTGTTTCAAAATCAAAGAAATTTGAATGGATTCTCGTTGGATTTTCAAAGGATAACACAAAGAGAAGGTATGAGAGTATTTTAGGTGCAATTACCTGAGTTGTGGCGGCCGGAATTGATCGGAAAAGACCACGAACAGCCACTGTTCAAAACAACCTAGTTTTTGGGCTCAGGTTTGGCTCAAAATTGAGCTCAAAATTGGTGGTTTTGATCTGAAATTGTAGGAGGCTTTAAAAAGGGAAGAAAGAGGAAGATTTCGCTGCTTGTGGTATTGAAAATGGCGGCTGGATGAGCAAGCTTGCCAGCCAACAATGGCTGGCTGTTCTGTAGCAGGGAGGAGAAGAAAAATCACAGGGGAGAAGAGAGAGAGAGGAGAAGAATCAGATTTAAAAATCTGGCTTGCAAAAATTACGATTTTACCCCTCAATGTATTTTGATCGTAATCCCTTTGTTATAACTCCGATTCGAGCTCACAACGTGTCCATGGACTCACTTCATCGTGCTCTACGCAACGGTACAAGAGAAATTTTCAAATTCTTCTCCGGTCAAAAAAATCAACTTTCTCCAATAAACTATTTTATGGGCAAAATTGTCTTTCCTTCTAATAAATTAATAATGAAATATTATTTAAGAAACGGGTTGTTACACTTGAACTATAAAATTTATTTATGTCTGTATTTTCTAAACTTTATTTATGTATATTTATGTCTAGATTTCTAACTTTTTGTGTCGAACTTCGTGTTGTAGTGTTGTTTTCTAAAATTTATTTATGTCTATTTAGTACATACTTAATGATATTTTCTATTGGATTGAATTCTATATTATCTTTGCTATTATCATGTTTTCATACAAACCGATCATCAAATCCAATCCAATCCAATGTTGGATCCTAACATTTGAACACATTGGATTGGATTTTAAAATCTCAAATCCAATAAAATATTGGATTGGATTGATAAAAAATCATTGGTTTCAAACCGATGTACACCTCTATAAACTTCGAGGGAGGGGGATTTGAACTTGAGTGCAGAGTGGGAAGCACATCCGCTCTAACCAACTTGGATAAGCTCATGTCTAACCATCTAATTCATTGTTAAAAATGGCCTGTAACACTTCAATTATTAAAAAATAATAAAATAATGAAAAGATAAAATGGCCCATTCCAGTCCAGCCCTCTCCTCTCTCTTCTCTCTTTCTTGGAACTTCGTCGAAAGAAAATTTCCAATACGATGCAGTCATGGTTTTCTTTTTGGGTCAAAAGAAGCTCTTTCATTAAAGCCCAAAAAAGGGAGCAAATGCAAATACACCAACTCTTCGTTTGGATGAAGGAATTGAAATTACATAAAATTCAAAAATGACGGAATTTTAGATTTCCATCATTTCAATTTCTGGCAATTGAAGATTTCAGTGTTTAGATTTATGTATGTCGAATTTCATAAATGACAAAATTTCATAAATGGCACTATGGAAATTGTTAAATGACAGATATTTTGATGAAAATTAAACTCGGGAATTTGATGCCCTAATTACCACGGATTTTTCCGCACGTCAATTAATAAATTCCACACTTAAGTTGCCAAATAAGGGAATTGTCAATTTCTCCTCTTAAATTCCTGACTTTTAGCTAAATTTCGAGTTATTTTCCCTTACCAAATCAAGAGATTATTGACAGCTAATTCTTTTTGGCCAAATGCAAATAGATATGAGCTCAAACTTTCCTCGTGTTTCTTTTTAACTTTTGTTTCCTCTAAAAAAAGTTTTTATTTTAATACATATTTTATTGCATACAGGGTAACAATGAGTGATATTTTGGCACATGAGATGATGCATGCATGGTTACATCTTCAAAGTTCAAAATCAAGATTATGCTCCACTTAATTTGAAAATAATTAAGTTTTTCTTCAGCTGTTTTTCCCTATAATGAAACATATGTACATTACTACTAAAAAAAAAAATTAATGGACAGAGGTAATGGTGTCTACATGTTTGGGCCTAAATTTTGCGAGCCCAGCCTATTTATGCAACCCACAAACATGAGCGCAGCTTGGGCTTGATGTTTAAAAGAAACTGAAGAGCAGCCCAAAATAGAGAAAGCTCAGACTAATTTCTCAAAATTCTGCAAACCCAACCTAGAATTTTTCAAACCCATGATAATGAACGGTCTTGAGCTTTGAAGAAAAGGAAAGCAGCCTAATCAACACTAAAGGCCCGTGTCTTTTGCAAAAGTGGCAGAGGTTTAAAAATACAAAAAATAATAAGTAAATAAATCAATAAAATTGCCAATTAAATGGTAATTCATCACCAAGCAGGTCGAAAACCTGTAAGAAATTGGATTAAGCTCAGCTTTTGAAGAATTCTCGCTACTTGATCTCAAAAGCAAGTCAGTAGATCTTTTCTTACTAAAAAATGGTTTTCTTAGAAGAGCCCCACGTGACTACCTGACTTTGAAAAGTAAAAAAGTTCAACTATCACAGAGGAGTTGATAGAGAGTTAATGAAGGCAGATATTAAAGGAAGACTTCTCCAAAATTTCTGCAACCAAAAAGATCAAAATCCCTTTTTATATACAGAGAAATTCTGCACTAAAACAGGTGACCTTTCCAAGAGATAAGCAGACTACGTTCTCAAGAGATAAGGAGGAAGCAAGGGGGTTGTTCAAACAGAAAAAGCAAACTGACCATCATGGCAGATTGTGTATTCCCTTCTTTAGAAGGAACAAATAGAGAGCAAAAGGAGTTGATTTTCTTTTTGGAAAAAGCAAGGAAAAAGATCACCATAGGACTGACTGTTGATGGTTTTTCTTTGTCAGAATAGATAGCATCCCCTTTTGTGACATTTTAAAAGAAAAGATCTTTTGAACAGATCTGCCGCCCATTATTAAAGATTAAAAACTCCACTCCAACATTTCCTATAAATATGAGAGGAGGTGAACAAATCAAAAGACAGCCAAAAAATCAATCAAAATAAAAACTCTCAAAGTCACAATTGACAAACTCAAAATGATCACTTGATCTCAAAAGCCTTCAAACATAGAAGCAACCAAAGCTCATTGAGCTACAAGAAACAAGTAAGCTATAATTCAAAATCTCTTATTTCAATTCAATTCAGAGAAACAGTTCTACAAAGCGAGATTCCTCTCGTTACAAATTTGGTTCAGCATAAGCCAAGTCAAGCAGAGCCCGAGTTTTTACAAATATGAAAACCTCAACAAATTTATGGAAAGCCTTGATCAAGCAGAACAGGTACTATAGTGCAATTCCAGCTTAGTAATCATCAAATTCAGCCACTTCTGTCCCTTTCAGACTGAAGAGGCTCCAATTCTGGCCGTTCAAAAAGCCTTCAAGGGCTTAAAATATCTTAAAGCTCTGCCAAACTAGAACGTTGGTATCAATTTACAGCTGAAACTTGACGACTGAAGGTGTTGATGGTCCAATCCAGCACATATATACCCAGTCCAGTCCGGATCAAAAGCAGCTATCTAGGCAGAAATTGAAGTCCAACGCTTTTTTATCTTTTTTAGAGTTGGTCTTTCTCTTTCTGATCTTTGTAAAAGGGAGTTCTGCCTAAAACAGTTCATTTTCTTATCATTTATTCTGGCCAAAACTACCAATTTTTGTACTGTGAAAAATTGTGAAAATCCTCACTAGCCTAAGGCAGAAAAAGAACTTACTTAGGAGATATTCCCTACCCAAATTCACAATCGTTTGTTCAGAATCAGTAACTTGGGGCGCAAGTTATCTGTTTTCAAAGTCTGCTAGGGTTTTTTTATTGCTAGCAGTGGCACACTCATACATAAAAAGAGAGTTGGCTTGTTGACCGGCCAATGATTTTCGAGTCAATAGGGAACTTCATCCTACCTTCACAAGATTAAAATCAAAACGGGTGAACACTAAAAATATATTATTTTTATTGGCACTTTTTGTGTCCACTACATTAATGGATCACCCTTTTGTGAACAAAAAAATATCCTTGTCCAATGAATTTTTTTTTTTTGTTTTTTTGTTTTTATTGTTGTGGTAATGGTAATTGTAAATTGTAATAGGTTGTACAAATTTGGATAAAACGGTTTGTGAAGGTATTTGTGAAGCAATCGGACACCAGTGGTTAGATTGGTTTTGTGATGAGGAGAAGAATAGTTTGGAGTCTTACACAACCGAGCAGACTCAGTTTAACAAAAAGTTGAAACCGTATTTAGCATACAAGACAGCAATGAATCCTACCCAAATTTATGAACATGGATTTAGAGAAGCCAAGTGGGCGGTTAGTGAATATAACCTCCACAAAACTCTGCAACATATTGTTTGACACAAGAGACTCCCTCTATAGCTAAACTTGAAAAAAAATAACAAGACTGAAGCTTATAAGATCTCCAAATGGAGGAGCTCCTCTTTAAGTTTAAGAAGCCAAGCAAAGCTCAATTTCTAAATTCATACTTAACTACTTTTGTGGAGCCAACTTGCCTCTGCTTGAAAATGTCTCTTTGTATTGGGTCAACTTATTAGAATTTTATTACCTAACTACTAAATTTTTTCCAGATAAAAAAAGATGAAGTTTTAGTGACACATGACACTACTAGAGAATGACATTGATACCCGTTAGAAACACTAATGATGCATCCTTATGTTGTTGTCACGTGTCATTCTCTTCCTTTTTTTTTCTTCATGCTTTAATCTCCCAAATTCATAATAAATACATTAATAACTCAAACTCAATTTTGTTTTTATACTAATTATAATTCTAAATTGAATCATTAGCCTTCTTCACTAGAACTCTACTTCCAATTTTTAGTTTTTAGTTTTCCTAAATCAAAATTTGATTTGGAACTTCATAATCAAAGATAATGTTGTAATAAGCTTTATAGCAAATTGTATTTGTATGATTTTTGAAAATAATTTTGTGTGAATTTTTAAAGATAAAAACAAGAAAAGTGAAGTTTAAATGACATGTGGTGCTATGGTAAAAGAACACCCATCAAAAGCACTTATGACGCACGTTTCCATCATTGCCAAGTGTCATTTTTTTCAATTTATTATTGTTTTTCTATATTTTAACATTCTTAGTCCGTAGTAAATACATTCAAAATTAGAAAAATACACCGTCAATTCACAAGAATTACTTATGACATTTGCTTTGTTCATAAGCTCCAAAAATTCATTTTGACTTACAAAAAAATGAAAAGTTATAACTCAAATTCAATTGTGTTTTTATCCTAACTACATCACTAACTTGAAGAATATTAACCTTTCTCATTTGACAGAAGAAAAAAGAATATTAACCTTTCTCACTAGAACTATGATCCACCAAATAGTTTACATACTTAGATATACAACATGACTTTCATATATAGGAGGAATAACAACATGGCATGAGGGCCATTTTATTGAAAGAAAAAAGAAAATGAAAAAGGGTGTCTAGAGACAGAAACTGGGTACGGTGTAACCATTCGTACATACATTGGGCCGAAAACGCCTACTTAATTCCGCTCGCCCGTTAAGGCTTTCTCCCAACTTTCTCACCTTCTTCATCCCTCAACGCATTATTTTCTGAAGGCGTTCCAAGCGACGTGGTGAAGTTGATTTTCGCGCCTTATGCAAGGGTTTTCCGAGACCGGTTCAGGCAGCTCTGAACCAGAAGACTTGTCTAAAAACTGTGCGTTTCATTCTTCGTTGGCGTTACATTCTCTGTTATATGATCTCCATGTCAAATTCATTAGTTTTGTTGTCAAATATGCATTTTGTTTTTAGATAAGAGAACCAAAGGAAGCAGACGCTATGTTCCTCAGAAGAATTCTGTAGCATTTGCATTGTTGATTACACTTTACAGGTAAACTGGAATATTCTTTAGCTAATATGCAATGCAGTGCACTCTCACACAGCTGTGGTTGAATTTCTATTGTCACATTTTTTGTTTTGTTTTGTGAAATTGGATTTTTCTGATGTTAAGTTATCATCAGGGGAATTGGAAATGGGAATGAATTTATGCGTAAACAGGAGCTTATCGATGCAGCTGAAGCAAGTGGGCTTTCTCGTGTGCCAATTATGTATATTAATTTATGATATTAGTTCTGTAATTATCTTTTATTTTATTTTTGTTTATTTGGGTTTAATTTGAATGCATGTGATGTTTTGAGACTGGGTTTCTCTGCTCTTTTAGGCCAGAGAAGGGAAAGGGAAAAGCTGGACGCTTTGGGAGTTCTGCAAGGGAGTGGTATAGTGGATGGTCCTGCATGAAGACATTGGTAACCAAGGGACTGGTTATCAAATCAAGTTGCCCAGCAAAGTATTTATTTTGTTTATACATTTCTTTCTCTTGTTTTGTTATGCTGTCTAGGAATTTTATATTTATCTTATATCGTTTTTCTGCCTCTGTACCTGTAAATTTGAATGGCAAGAGCTCTTGCCTTATGACCTTCACAAATTTACGCAGAACAAGGAAAAATAAACTACATTGTCTTTATGAAAAATGAATTACTTACAAAATCATTCACAGCCAAAAAGTATATAGTAGGAAAGATCTGCTTCACATGAATGATGATTTACAGATAACTATCATGTGAAATTTATTAGAATCGGTGCAATACTTAATTCTTTTCCATTTAATAGAAGCATGTCTTGTCAGCCGGCAATGGGCTAATATTTTCTTTTTAGGTAATTGACATTTGAGTTGATTACAGGCTTAAGCAAATGATGATGTATTATGGCGATTATAAACGTAGACCTGGAAGTTTTCAAGTTGCGGTTTGATTGCATTTTTGCTATTACCATATGGTAATGTATCTAGAAACTGCAGGTACATGCTTAGTCAAGAAGGTCAGGAAGCTGCACGTGAATGTCTCATGAGGTCTGGTATGGAAAACCCCATTGAAAAAACTGCTAATGCCAAAGTGCTTTCTGTTCTGGATGTGGACAATATTTCACATCAGGGGCTTGCTCATCCTGACTCATCCCCAGAAATGATATTGTTATCCACTAACGTGAGTAGGAAGAAGAAATCATTTGATATTCCACAGCTGTACATTGAGAAGGTATATGTCCAACTAGCTTTTTAATTTTAATTTTATCTTGACTTGTGGACTGGGAATAATATTCAGTTTCAATCTTCATTGATTTATTATAATTGCTGAACACCCTCCTTTCCAAGATTAAACTTTTAATTAAAGCGTTTGGTCTTGGTTGCTCAGTTCAGTTTAGACCTTCCCTCTGATTTGGGCTTTCTTTGTCCATAATATCCTGTCATGTCATGGGATGTGGACCCACTTACTTTCCCCCTATTTCTTCCCATCCTTTGAAGCTCAAAGGGGAGTTGTTAAGTAGATTTATTTGCAAAAATGTCAATAAGAAATGTGTTAAATTTATTTTGAGATGAATGAAGTTAGTTTGGAAATGATTCTGGGAATATTTGAACAGACGAAGTTGCTGTTTATTTATTTATTTTGGCTTTTCTTATGCACAAAAAGTGACTGCTCAGTATTTTAAGTGGAGTAGAATCCAGATGTTGTTTTCCAATTGTAAACCCAGAAAAAAATTTATTTTATTTGACTGCCTACATTTGTTTTTTGTTTTTTGTTTTTTTTGGTGAAATTTCAGTTGAGGCTTCCTCAGCCCTTCTTCCAAAATCTACCTATGGGGCAGAACCATGAATCGTATATGAGGCTTAGATTCTTTGGATCCTTGTTGCTAAGTTTGATGCCTTCTTTTAAATTGTTATCTATCTGAAAATATCATGTCAAATTGAAAGTGTAAAAAATAGTTCCATGCATAATTTTACTAAAAATCGTACTTAGTCACATGCTAATTTTAGTTGTAGATCTGCAACACTGAAGTAGGAACCTCTTAGCACTTCTTTATTAGATTTGAAAGTCACCTTTTCCAGTAGTGTTGAACACAGCTGAGTATACTGTTATATGTTGCTCATTGACTTGTTGATTTTCTTAGAGTCATCATGTGCCAAGGTCTAGATCTGATGGTTTCAAAGCAAGTTCGAATGTCTTTTCCTTGCCGCCTCTAAGCTTTGGGGAGAGATTTGAAGATGCATATGAAGTGATCTTGATTTTGGATGATCGAGAGCAATTTGCCATTCGGGGGTCAGTCACTTATGATTTTTCTTCTGCCATATTTCTTTTCGTGTTGAAGCTAGTGAAATATACTTGGTTTTCTTTCTTGACATCAAAGAGTTCTGTGGTTAAGTGATAATTATTTCAAAATGAAAGACAAAGCAATAATTTATCAAATTAATTTAAAGAATTTACGAATAAAAAGAGAAGAATCAAAGACTGGGAGAAACCTTGGCTGCCTTTGTTCTATGCATTTATACTTCCCTACATAGGCTCTACAGGGAAAACATGAAACATAAAACACAGATGAGGAATAAACCAAAGAACTCGTTTGGGCTTTTTCTGTGGGCATTTTTTGAAAAAAAAAAAAAGAAAAAAAAGAAAAAAAAAAAAAGGTAAGAGAAGATGAAAGTTGAACATAATTAGAACAAAACACTTCCCCAATCATCTCCTCTGATCATCCCCCAGCCCTCTTCCCACCCTCTCCCCTGCGACCTTCCCCAAACCTAGTCCCACCACCTCAATTGCTCGAAGGGAGGGAGATCAGTGAGAGAGAAGAGAGCACCTTTCCCTGTGTCCATTTCCTGAATTTTTTAGATTTGTCATGTCATCATTTCTGTGTCGTGTTGTAACTGGTCTCCCTTGTATGTACTCTTCATGTTGGATACTTGCATTTTTACTATGTTCAATACTAGTGTTTACTCCTATTCTTTGTCCATTGGTTTGCTAGTGTTCATAAAACTGTGATTAATTTTGTATATATTGTGTTTAGATCACGACCTGGGAGAATAATTGAGAATGTTCGTACTCAATTCAAAATCAAAATAGAGGTCAGTTCTCGAAGTCGTTCATGTGCTAGTTCTTCTAATACTTATTTGAACATTAATTAGAATTTGTACCGTCGAGTATCCTTTTTATATGTTTTACTTTGTATTGGTTTCGCAAAACATGACAACTTTTAGTTTTGGTTTTTGTTACTTTTTGTGTGTTTGTATAGCATTGACATATTTTGCTACTTCATGATTGAGTCAGCTGAAACTTTTAAATACAATGAGGAATCTTTTCATGTATCCCTCTTCAGTTATGAGCTAGTTTTTTATGTAA
Organism: Prunus dulcis; assembly: GCF_902201215.1. Lineage (NCBI taxonomy): Eukaryota > Viridiplantae > Streptophyta > Magnoliopsida > Rosales > Rosaceae > Prunus > Prunus dulcis. The sequence continues at coordinate 3,111,772 of NC_047656.1, read as the reverse complement.
TGGCACAGTGAATTCTGTGAAGCTAAGATAATGGCCTTTTTCTGAAAAGTATATACCTGTGGAATTGTCAGTAATATTATTGCAAGTGTGTTATTTTTATGCATTCATCTTTGTTTTTCTTGTTACCTTTTTGGTTTGTTCCCACATCAATGCTGTGTTACATAAAAACGTTACCGTGAATTTAGAGTACGCAGTTTTGAGAACCTAAGACATTGCAACTGGGGCTTATTTTGGCCTTTTCCCTGCCCTCTATAAAGCAAAAAACCTACCATGGGATTTTGGTTTTCCCTGTATGAAGGACTCAACTGAGTTGATCCATTCAAACTTGGATAAGTAGGGCTTCAGCTAGTCAGTTTCACTTTCACCTCACTGGGACATCTTAGTAGTTTAAGAAGGCCGCATGTCTCCTCAGTGGCCCTATTCTTGCCTGGGATTTGCAAAATCTCTCCACTTTCTTTGAGTCTTATAATTAAACTCCACATTTTTTATTGACTTTTAACATTAGTCTCTTGCTACTTATGATGACAAAGTCATACTTCTAATTCATGCTACTTGTTTTTACCTTTTTGTAAATAATTCCATTGCTAAAACCCGAACTCAAATTGGCTAGTTTTCAGTTATAACTTTGAGAACTTGCAAGTATTTGGCTCTGGAACCTTCATTCTTGTTGTTAAAAATATTTTGGTTTGTTTGTGTTCCTCATGTGTGTTTTTTACTTCAAATCTCAAATTGTTGATTGTTAATTCACATGGCATCATAAGATGATTTTTGAGATTTTTGAGAACAGTGAATTTTCCAGTTGTTGTTTCACAATGTAAACCATTGTGGCTTACTAAACTTTCTTGTCTTTGTTCTTGTTACAAATCTTCTTTCCACCTGTTGGAGTTAACAAATTGACTCTTCTACAGGTTAGGAGGTTACCAGTTGGAGATGGAATCTGGATAGCTCGTCATAAACATCTTGAGAGTGAATATGTACTTGATTTTATTGTTGAGAGGAAGAAAGTTGATGATTTACGTTGTTCAATCAGAGACAACCGTTACAGGGATCAGAAACTGAGACTTATGGTACTGGCTCTTAATGAAAAGACTCAAGGTTTTGTCTTTATTTGATGTGTGAAGTTGCTATTATATATTGCATGCATGTTGTTTTACAGATGTTGCAGCATAACCAAGCTGTTTTTTTTACATGCTTAGTACTGCACAACTTGGGTTTCTTGCACTTTACCTTCACCTTTTAATATCTATTTGCATTTACTGCATCTTATTTGGAAAATGTTAAATAACCAACTTTAGTTGGAAAATGAAAAGGAGAGAATATCAAAATAGAAGGCTAAAGCAGAATTTGTTTTTAGAAGAAAGACCGAATACATATTCCTATTGAGGATTTGTAACATTTTTATGTGCTCATGTCAAGGATGACGAACTTGAAAGGCAACAATATATATCCTGTATAGTGTATACATGTACCTAGGCAAATACCTTGGTGCCTGTTTGTTTTTGGCCAGATGCACTTCTGGTATTCTTGATGACCATCTAAGCTCTTATTTTCCCAGTCTATGTGGACTGACTGGTAGGTATTGAAGATAAACATTTGTTTGCTTATTGAAAGTAGATGAATCAAAAGTATGTGTGGAGAAAACATGTATGCATGTTGATGACATCAGATTTTGTCTGCATGTGGACAACAGTACTTGAATGAAGATAGAATAGCATCCTGACTTTATGTTTGGGCAAGGATACTATGATGCACTACATTCAAGTGTTGTGAATGACTATTAGTCATGACTAAAACAATGATTGGTTTGTCTTTGTTTATTATTTATTTTCTTTTGTCTATTTATGTGGGCTTTTTTGGCTACAATACTTACTAGAGAAATTTGTTTACTTCTAGTGTGTGTTTTACATGCATTTGATGGTTTAACTTTCATGGAATGTTGGATTTACTGTGAAATTATATTATTTTTACGCTACTCTGATATGTTTGGTTTTTCAATTGCATATGTTAGAGGTGTGGACTTAAGAAACTGATATATCTTCTGGAAGGCGATCCAAATTGTTCTGAAGCTGCAGAAAGCATTAAAACAGCGTAAGCATTCCTGTAATATTCTTAATTGCTCCATTTCCTCCTGCATGACTACACATATTCATTTAGTGTGAGTCATCATGTTTAAACTAGGAAAGTAAACCTCTGGCTTTCGTTAAAAGGTATCTTGTTATGAAAAACTAAAGATTTATGCAAGATATAATTGTTTTTTGTTTTTCAATCATAAGCTGCACTTAGGATCATACAATAATCCTTCTATAGATGTCCTAATGATTGCAAAAGGTAACTATGAGTATTTCGCTTCAACAGTTATAATTCTCATATTGTGCAGCTGTTTCACAACTGAAATTTTGGAGGGATTTGATGTTCAGAGAACCATTGGTTTGGCTGATACACTGAAGAAGTATGTTTATCTTACTCAAGCAATAACTCAATACTACAAATCAGAGTACTCTGAGGAACAACATAGACATGCCGGGATTTGCCCCTCTTTTGATGAATTTATCAAAAGGTGTGAAGAACTGGATAAAATGACAGTCAGTGATGTATTTGCCATTCAGCTCATGCAGGTATTTACTGTTTCTGACAGAAAGGAATATCATTCCCTCATTTGACAGATGTTGGCTCTGATCCCTTAATATAACAGACTATAGATTCATTCATGTATAAAAACAATGGAAAACATTAAATTCTGCGTTCCTACATTATTTCCTTTTTAGATTTATTGTAGAAAAAATCAAAGTAAGAGATACATTTTTTTCAAGTTATTTAAAACATTCTCCTGTCTTGGATTCTTCTGGATGTGTTCTTGTCCCTGGTGTACTGCACCCTTCTGCTTGTACTTTTTTTAGCATAAAACACTCCATTAAAAATATCGTGTATGCCCTTTGATGAAGAACTGGGTAAATTACTCCATGGCTGTTTGAATCAACATTTATGACATAGTTTGGTTCTCGCTTGGTCTAGAAGTAGAATATTTGTAGTGATGAAGTGGTGAGCAAGACAGCAAGACATACATCTTGAATTTTGAATGCAGGTCCCCCAGGTAACTGAGGAAGTTGCCTTGGCTGTTCTGGATTTGTACCCAACGCTTTTATCTCTTGCCCGTGCCTACTCTCTACTTGTAAGTCCTCACTCCCTTGGAATTTGAAATGCGGTAGTTACCATCTGTTTCACCAAAGTGTGCCACATAGGGTGATCTTATTTGCAATGCTTTTTCAGCGCATCACATCTCCCTACATGAAACATTTCCGAAAGTTTTCCATTTCACCTTCATTAATTTTCAATCTTTTAATATTCGTTTTAAACTTAAAAATAATCAAATTAGCACTGGCAGTGTCATGGCCATAGGGGAAGGAGGGAAAAGGGTGGAAAAGGACAAAATGGGAGTGATGAAATGGGGATGCAAATAGAATTGCATGTTTTTATCGTTCAATCTTGTTGAGTGCCACACAGAGGTTGTGTTGCATATCATTTAATAAAGGAAATCCTTACACTGATGATCCTAAAGAAGATGTTCTCTTGAAAGCGGTTAAAGATAAAATGATTTGTTTGGAGAATTTTGAAATCACATTGAAACCTATACAGTCCATTATGTTTTGTCTAGTGTTTGAAATTATAATTGGTAGACTAGTTTGGTGAAGATCATCCTTAAGCTTTTCTATTGAAGTCATAAATGCCATATGCCATATGACTTCAATAGTGGTTTTTATTCTTCTTCTTTTCTTAAAGAGTTTACCTAATTTCGTTGATCTATTTATTTCATAATTTAATCTTCTTCTATCATTTCCTTTATATTTGTTTAATTCATTTCTGCTGTATGCTGGGTGGTTAAATGAACTGCACCTTTTTTTTCTCCCCTTCGTTGTACTCATTCAAATTTAATAATTTTATTCAAATAGGAGGGTGACGTGGCTGCACAAGAGGAGATGCTTAGAACACAGAGCAACAATGTTGTCAATGCGGGTGCTAGTAAAAATATTTTTCACTTGGTTTGGGGCAATTGATTGTTGCTTATCTCTCTCCCATTGTGAAGTACATTGTTGGATTATTGCTCTTGTAATCTGCAAATCTTGCACTGTAAATAAGATAGCACAGTTATTGTTATGAAAGTAGCTTTCTGATTTGTACAATACTGCTGAATGTCATTTCACCTTTGTCTTTGTCATGAGCTCCTGAATTATTTGTTCATTGAATTAATTCGCCATCCAAAATTACAATCTGGAATGGTAAATACCATTCAGTCCGCCATCCAGGTCTCCACCGATGGCCCTTCACACGGCGCAGAAGATGGTCAAGAATATTCTAGACTCGTCCGCAGACAACCACGATGTGAGGACTGTGACCTTACTGGGTTCTTACATAATGGCGAAAGGAAATTGTGGTTGTCATGGGTTTTTCTGTGAAGGTTTGTATGGCCTTTTAAAGGTTCTTAAAAAAAAAAAGAGGCTAACGTGTTGAACGTAAAATTAATAAACTGGCCCTTGTATGAATGCAAATGATTTCGTGTGAGTCTAGTTAGTTATTCTATTTCTATGATTAATTTTCAAGAGATGTAATTTGTTAAGAATTTATCAAGAATAAAGAACTTTTGTACTAACACATTGTTAAGGCCCAAAAAATCACGAGAAATCCAAAAACATTTAAAGTTCAATATAACATACATGCATTATTATGTTATCAAAGAGAAAGGTTATTTCTTTGATAAAAGACATATTATGTTATCAATGGGTAAGAAAGGTTATTTTATACATTAAATCATATTATATTATCTTTCAATATGTAGAACAACCATAATCCAAGGAATACACAAGTGGATATGAGAGCTATGTAATAAGATTGCAAACATGGAGACTTCTCATCATCCCTAAATCCTGAATATGTTCTTGGTCATAGGAATATTGATTAGGCGTTAATATTCGCCAAAGATAAGTACACACAATATCGTCTCTATATGTAGGGAATGGCAAGGTCTCAAGTCATTAAGTGTGGAGATACATCAATATGTGTGTAGGTGCTTGTAGAAGAACAAGTACACTGAACGCGATCCAACACATGAGTTACAGCATGAAAGTCTTTACTCACATGTCAAGTTGGAACTCATAAATTGGAATGGTGCAAACTAATCCTTAGACCTGAGGCATCATATATGTTTTGTGGCTATGTTGTTAATCTTTTGGGGCGCTATACGTTCATGCTGAATTAGGCATAACTTAAAGGTGCTCATCGGGATTCTCAATAGAGTCATGGAAGCAAATGAATGTACAACAAAGAATCTCTACTCTCAATAAAGGAGAGAGGATACTCCAAGATATGATTGGTCAAATCTCTGCGCAGAGTAGTGGATAAGACTTGAAAGAAGAAGTCTTCAAATCTTACCAGGATAATTATATAAAAGGAATGATTCAGGTTAGGATATTGACAATCGGATTCCATGATCTAATAATGTGAATAAGGAGTATTGACATAAGAGAATGATTCAATTGCGTGGTCATTCCAATTTGAATAGGTTATTTCACAACATCTCATTTAGCTCGGATAACTGTGACTTGCTGCTAGGCGACAACCATGGTTTGTGGATGTTGTAAAAAGTTTCAATTAATCTTTATTAATAATAGGAAGAATTAAATCGTGGAATTTAATTCGTATATCATCTCTGAGGAGTTGAGTCAATCCATTACCTTGCTAAAGGGAACCTATAGATCTACACACCCAAAAGAATGTGATTAGAGGTACAAATGAGGAGAATTGATATGAGGAGACACAAGTCAATGGTTGATAATCAAATGTCAAAGTCAACGGTCAAAAGTCAACATGTTGACCGGAGCAATTGACCAAAGTGAAATAGTTCGATCGGGTCAATTAAGTAAGACTATAATTATAATTTAATAGTTAAATTATAATTAAAAGATTAATTATGGAATTAATATTGACATACTGAAATATTAGATTGAGCTTTTAAATATGATTTAAAAGGAAATGGACAAAATAGCCCAAAAGGCTATTGGGCCCAAGGGATAAGTGGCATAGGATGACATGTCCTATAGACCAAATGAAGCCCCAAACACCCACCCAATTGCCTTTTGTGTTGTCCTATATAAGCTAAGCGTTAGAGAAAACCTAGCTAGGGCTTTTGGTTTCCTACTTTGGTTGATGAGTGATCATCTTTGTATCTCATATTCCATAAACCAAAAATTGGTCCAATCAAGAAGTAGACTAGCATCCATACTTCTTGATTGCCTTCTCTTCATCTCTAGGAGCATTTGGTGTGGTGAGGTAAAGGACTCCAATCTTGGAGCCTTAAGGTGAAAGAGTCAAAATCAGGAGAAATAAAAGGCCTTTCCAACAAAGGTGTTCATTCTTGAGAAATCAAGAAAAGGTCATTAAGGGTAAAGATCTATTCCCTTTTTATTTTTTCTATTTGTGTTCAAAGAGACTATGCTAAGATACTAGGTTTAAAATGAAAGACATTTAGCTCAACTAGTATAAACAAAATGAATCCGCCATTTAGAATGTTTTTGTTGTATAGGTTGCGGCTAAAGTTCATTTCCTAAGCATTAGATGCATGTTTCCTTCATTCCTTCCATCATCCTTTTCTTAAAACTCTTAAGTCACCATAGCCATAGCCACAAACAACAAGTTCTCAACACCCAAACTCAAGCCTATCCACACCATGCCAAGCACATGCATTCTCATTTGCTAAACTTGCTGGTCTTTAGCTCCCATACTCCAAACTCTCATGTCCAGCTCGCATAATCTCAGTTCAACATCATCAAGTCATCTTCAACCATGCAAAATCATGACCCAGCATTTGTCAAGCAGCTGGAAATCTACTCAAGCAGCCCATTATTTATCTCCATCTCTCTCTCTCTCTCTCTCTCTCTCTCAAAAAGTTCCATCTCAAATCTGGAACACCCATCCTCTCAAGTTAAGTTGAAACCGTAGTCATTACCTTTTGGTAAGAAAGCGCAGACATCGCAAGCCCTTCGTCTAGCTGCAGAAAACACCCAAAAAATCTCAAGCCTTAATCCTTTCTTTATGCTCATTTTCTCTTAGCTCCCACGCCACAAGCCTATCATGCCAAGCCTAGTAGTATCTTGATTCACCAAAGAAAACTCTCATGCCAAACCTGTACAACATCAATGCACCATCTCCATCACTTCGTCTGGCTGCTGGAAACATCAACACAAAACACGCAGCCGCTGGAAGAGAAACAAAGTATTCCCCTGGGACTTGCTTCTCTCTCGGGATGCTTTGGGCCTAGTTCTCGCTAACTCAGAAAAAAGGGGCAACGAAGGCTTGATTCACTACTCTATGGCGGTCCAAGAATCAACAAGCTCGGATGAGCCTTCCGACGAAAAAAGACCCCAACACACATAAAACAGAGAGACATAACTCTTGTATCATTAGATAGAAATATTTGACAAAAGAGGATTTGAAAAAATCTTGGTTACATCTAAGCAATCACCTAAAAAAAAATTTATTAAAAAAAAAAACAGTTGAATTATAACTAGAATATTTTTGTCGTGGGACGTCTTTATCAGAATATTTTTGCTTCTCATTTTGAGCAATTACCAATAATTTTGTCATAGGACTAAACATAAATGTATTTCTTTTAATTTGGAACCTGTTATTATTTTGATTCTCATGTTTTCTTTTTGGTTTGCATTTTTCCACAGCTTCACCCATGTTTTGTGGGGAAAAATAGTGACATGGAAGCAACAATTTTTCCTTGAGAATTTTCCTGTTATAGTTTAATAGTTTCCTGAGCAAGTAAGGATGCTAATTTTTTCTTAACACTTGTTGTTATATAGGAGTTCTTGGTGATGGGTTTATGGCCAGTGGGCTCACAATCCAGAACACAGCAAGCGCTGATGTCCACCAAGCAGTAGCCTTTAAATCAGACAGTGATCTCTCTGTGATTGAGAACTATGAATTCTTAGGCAACCAGGACACTCTACGCACAGGTAACCTCCTGTTCTACAAGTCCTGCAACATCCAAGGCAACGTCGATTTCATATTATGAAACTCAGTTGCAGTTTTCCAAGATTGCAACATCCTGATCCGCCCTCGACAACAGAAACCTAAGAAAGGCGAAAACAACGCAGTCATCGCCCACGGCAGAACAAACCCTGCATAGTTGACGAGTTTCATATTTCAGAACTGCTTGATCAACATAACCGAAGAGCAGAATTGTGGAGCCTCAATGAACTGATTTCAGTTTGTGTCCAAGAAGAGGCAAGAATAAAGAAGGAGAAGAAAGTAAACACAATTCATCTCACCACCAATGCTTTAAAAAGACACCACTCTAAGCCAAACTCATCTGCTGCTGCCAGTTGTTGAGGTCCAAAAATCCATGGTTTGGCCTAAACAAATTCTCGGCCCAATGCGATACCTTATCAAGAAGAAACTCGATTTGGGCACGCGAAAGTTCATCATATGTGCTTGCACACATGCCACGTCAAGCAAATAAGCAACACGCCACGCTACATGCTTAAGTGGGCCCAAGCCACTCAAATGCCCGGGGCTTGCTTGAGTGGGTTGTGGTATGGATGGTAATAAATTGATATGAGGCCCATTAATGGGCCGAGAAATGGAAGTCTCGGGTTGCTTGGGAGCCTCGGGACTCAAGCCCATTTCTTAGGCCCAAACATATGGGTGAGCACAAAAGAGGAAATAGCCCATTAGCTTAACCAAATTAGCCCAACACCTCAACAAAAATAGTCCAACACTTGTTGAGGTTAGCCCATTTATTTTGACAAACCAACCCATTATCTTAGAAGGCCTATACAATTAGAAATGAGAAGCAGCAAAAGCATCAGCCCCTTGCTGAAAAAACAGAAGCCATGAAGGGAGCAAGATGTCCACATATGCAGAGCTGCTGGAAGGCTCCAGCACATGGGAAGGAACAATTTCCAAGCACAAAACACCCGAAGAACCAATGGATATTAACATGCAAGCTGCCAGGAAGAGAAGCACCCTTTGAACCAGCATACATACCCCAATTCCTTCCCCCACCAGACCTGGCCATGGAAAAAGGAAAGAAAGAAAGGAAGGAGATGGTTGGGAATGGAAGTCTCCCACTGAAACAGCTGCGGGAAAAGGGGCCTTGAGCTCTCAAAAATCTCTGCTAGGCAGAGGAAATTTCATCAAGATAGGAAAAGTGAAGGGAGGAGATGAGAAAGGAAGGGAAAAGCTTGGCCAAAATGAGTAGAAGCCATTAGGGTTTCTCGGGAAGTGATGGTTTCCAGCGGCTATAAAATGAGGCATCTTCTACCCAACAAAATCAACCCACACCTAGAGAGCAAGCTTCCTCTCTTACCTGCCAAAACCCAGCAATCTCGTGCACTATTCACCCTCCTCCATTTTCTTCTTCTAGTAGACTACTTGCATATCTGACAAGCTGCCGGAAGAACATGGTTCTTTCTTTCTCTCTTCTTAGCCAAATCAGCTTGCAAACCTCTTCTTCCTCACCTTAAACACTCCCCTTTCTCCCTAGGAAGCCATATTTTCCTCTTTGGTGCTAAACTCATGCTGATTTTGCATGCCAAGCTAGAAAATTTATTTGTAAGCATCAAGAAATCATCTGTAAGCCGTTGTTATTTTCATTGGTGAAGGTAACCAAGGTGTTTCCTAAGGCATCTCTGTCCTTTCGAAGCATTCTTGGAGCTTGATCTTCTAACTCAGGCTTAAGGGGCAATTTCATCCATCTGCCCTTTACAGCAGCCAAGGCTCGTAGCAGTTGCTGGAAGAAAAAAGCCCCTATACTAGTGAGGACAACACTAAGGCTAACTCTCCTCCCAAAGGTTTGAACACTTTAGCTATTAACAAAACCAATGTCTTTAAGTGTTACTTTATGTGACAAGACATGTCATATTAAGAAGGAATGTCATAAGTATAAGTGCTGGTAGAGAAAAAGAAGGCTAAAGGTAAACCAAATTCTATTTTAGTTTGTTTAGAGTCTAGTTATGTCAATGTGCTTTCTAATTCTTGGTGGATTGATGCTGGTTCATCAATCTACATTTTCATTTACTTGCAGGACTTCGTAAGCTAGAGGAAACCAAATAGAGACCAAGACCATGTCTTCGTTGGAAATGGTAAGACGGTGGCAGTTCTTGCAGTAGGATCAGTTCAGCTTCAACTAGTTTCAGGATTTTTTTTTTTAAATTTTAAAAGATGTCGCTTATGTTCCTTCCATGAGAATGAACTTAATTTCAATTTCTAGATAACCAGGGAACATTTTGTTTTGTTTTTGCTAAGGTAGGATTTTATTTGAATTTCAATAAAAGTTCAATTAACAATGACCTTTTGATTGATGGTTTGTTTCGATTAAATTGTTCCAATTTAAATGTTGCTTTCACCATTGATTCCATAGGTAAAAAACGATCCCAAATTAATGAAAACTCAACAAGGCTATTGCATACAATACTAGGCCATGTGTCTAGAAAAAGAATGCAATACCTTGTGAAAGAACAAATTCTTCCTCCCTTAGATTTCTCAGATTTTAATGAATCATTGAATGCATTAAAGTCAAAATGACTAACTCAAGGAGATTAGGTTCTACTCCAAACCAAAGTCTTATTGAAATTATTCACACATATATCTGTTGTCTATTCCCATTTCCAACTCTAGAAGGACACAGGTATTTTATCACATTCATTGATCATTTCAATAGGTTTTGTTATCTCTATCTAATCCAAAACAAATCCAGTGCTTTTGAGGCCTTTAAAGTCTTTGAAACTGAAGTAGAAAATCAATTAGAATTAAAGATTAAAGTGTCAAGGTCTGATAGGGGAGGAGAGTAGTATGGCAAATATGATGAACAAGGCAGACACCCTTCACCATTGGCATGGTTTCTACAAGATTGTGGAATTTTTTCTCAGTATACAAACCCTCAAGAGAATGGAGTATCAGAGAGAAAGAATAGGAATTTAAAAGACATGGTGAGAAGCATGATTTGCAACATTGATCTCCCAAAGTTTCTATGGGGTGATGCAATCAAAACTGCAAACTATATTCTTAATAGGTGTCCAAGCAAGTCCATTTCTAAGACTCCTTTTGAGATGTGGAACAAAAGAAAACCTAGTCTAAATCACTTGCATGTTCCTAAATGTCTTCCTCAATAGAAGATATTACACCTGCCCTTACTACCTCAACAAGGACTTGACAATTTGATGTGTTCCTTGTACACTCACTAATTAATATTTGTTTTTATTAATAAAGAATATGAAAATCCCTACAAATTTTTCATGTTAAAATAATCCACTCATTTCCCTGAATAAAATTATGTACAAAATATGTATTAACATTCTCAGATGGGATCTTCCTACTAAATGACACTCTCTTGGACAAAATCTACAGTCCAAGGCATCCACCCATCAGAGGAAACAAGAGCTTCCATGGTACAGTTTATAAAAACTGTCCTATAGCATTTCTCAGCCTTCTTCTTGTAAACCGTCATGTCCGCAGTTAAATTTGACGACACTCTACCCCGAACCTCCTATCCCTCTCGATCTTGGGCGGGGCCTATTGTGCGAAAGCGTCAACCAAGCAGTGTAAGTGGATAAAAGTAAACAACAACTGGCATGAGATAAAAGGAACAAAACAACACCAACAAGAACACCAAGATTTATACTGGTTCGGCTATTCCTACATTCAGTTTGGAGACGACAGAGTAATCCACTATAATCAAAGAGAGTATACAAAGTGTTTATCACTCAAGAAACCCAAATCCCAAATACACCTGAGTCACACTCTCACAATGATTGAAAAGAAAAAAAATAATGATATAAAGCAAAGAACAATTGAGAGAATTCTCTCTCTTTGGCATAATGAGTTTCTTGCTATTTTGTCTTCTTCTCACACTCGGTTCTGGTACTTCAAATGAAACCATTTGCTGTCAATGTATAGTCATGAGGAAGCCTACCATTCAACAACCAAGGGAGCCAATTGAGACCTACGTGCAGCAACCAAAAGAAGAATACATACAGCAGCCAATGAAGACAATGACTCCACCGACCTATGCATGCTTCCATGTGCTTGAATTAGCACCACCTTTTTTTACTCACATTTGAGCCAACAATCAACAATCTCCACCTTGGCTCAAAATGTAACAAACTCTCATAGTAACACTCCCAATGGTCGTCTCCCAATCCCCCAAGGAGCAATCAACAAATTTTACAAATTTTAATCAAGTCTAAGCAATGCTTAAACTTGAGCAAACAAATTGGCTTCGTTAACATATCCGCAAGATTGTCGGTGGTCCCTATCTTCTCAAGAAGAATATCTCCCTCGTCAATCTTTTCACGAACAAAATGGAATCGTGCATAATGAACTTGATTCTTTGCTAAATAAATAGCACTCTAACTATCACAACGAATATCCACATAGCCCTGCTTTGGCCATCACTTGCCGATCGGCAAGGGTCGGTTGAAGGAGTTTGAGTGAACCTCCTGGGTCTGGGCTCTTTGAAATTTGGCAAGGCTCTAGAGTGTTGGAGAAGAGTTCGAACGCGACGTGCCTAGAATCCTGCCGTTCGGCAAGAAGCTTGAGCACTGAGGAATTGGAGCTGGGTCTTCGGTGAGCTGGCATTGCTCGCGATCCCGATTCTTTTGCTCAACCCTCGCCGTTCGGCAAGGGTGTCTTGATGAAATTTTTTGACACCTTTAATTGTCTCTACATGGTGCCTACCGTTCGGCAAGTTTGGTTCATGTGTTTGACATGATGATTTCTTTGGTGTAGTCTGGATCTTTGGCATAATCCTTCGGCAAGAGCACGGCCTTCGTTGTAGCCATCATGGGCTAGTGAATCAAAGTTGGGCCGGATGTGGGGCTGTGAAGAGCTGGGATTTTTTGAAAGGAGATCATATTTGAGTTTTGACCTTCGGCAAGGGAGTTTGGCTTCCGTGTTCTTGTGGGATCTAGGTACTTGGTTCTCGTGGAGAGCTGGGAGCTAGCTTCGGTAGCCAGCCCCTTTTGTGATTTTCAGAAGTCTTGGAGTGTCGTCCCAAAGCTACAGATCAGTGTGTTCATTCTTGGATTGGAGTTGTCTCCATTAGCCAAAGCTCAACCCTTTCCGTTCGGCAAGGATTGATTGGAATTTTTTTAGAAGCCTCTTGCTGTGTCTTAAATCCGGGCGTCACTAGTTAGCAACTTGGTGAGTTGTCCGCGAGACTTCGTTTCCTTCGGCAAGGCTACTTGAATAAACTTTGGAGCCGGCACAACAAAGTTTGGGCAAGGTGAAATTTTTGGTGCCCCTAACAGGTTCTGCATGGGCCTTGCCGTTTGGCAAGGTCTTTTGAAATCCCTTTCTCCAAATTTTTTTTTTGAATTTCTCTCCTCTTACTTTTGGCATGTTGCTTGCCGTTCGGCAATTTGGTTGATCTTGGTTTGTTGAATTTGTAATAGGATCTCGGCAAGAGAGAGTGGGCCTTAAGTCTTCGGTTATAAAATAAGGGCTGGACCAATGAAGCTTGGGTACTGGGCAGATTCGGCAAGGGCTTGGATTTGGAGCATGGGCTCTTCGTCAAACATTGGAATTGGGCCTGCTCAGGGCGTGGATGTGTCAAGGCTTTTGGCAAAGCCGGGGTAACTACTTTGGTGAGGCCCCTTTTTTGTTTGCATGGCCCTTGCCTTTCGGCAATGGCATGAGTCTCTTTGTTTGTTGTTTCAACAAGGCTTCTGTGGTGTTGATTCTGAGCTAGGGCACGAATTGAGAGCTAGGTCACGGGTTTTGTTGCTTCATTGTCGTTGGTTGAGGACGGTCTGAGTTGCATTCGTCAAGACAGTTTTGCGAGTCCCCCATTTTCTTTTTCACGGTGCTTGCCGTTCGGCAGTGCCCTTTAGGCCCATGTATGTTGTTTTGATAGGTGTATAAAGGATTGTTGTTTTGTTTTTGTTTTTGAATTTGACAATTGAATTTCAAATTGTGTGTGGGTACAAGGGATTTGAGAGGGAAGATGAAAGGGTGCTAGGTTTTTCTCGTGAACCGAGGCGTGGGTACCCTTGGTTTGTTATAAATAGGAACTTGGGGTGGCGAAGGCACCACACTTGAGTTATAGAGCAAAAGTGCTAGAAAGTGAGAAGGAGAAAAGGAGATTTCCGGTGAGATTTGGTGGTGGTGCTTGTGGCCAAGGTGATTTCCGGTGACTCTTTCGTGGTGGTGCAAACAAGGTTAGACCCCATTTTTCTTGAACTTTTTGAATTGAAATGTCTTTCTTTGCATGAACATGTTGAAGGCTAGGAAGAACACCTTGAGTATGAGCATGAACCTGATGAACACTTTGAGCATTGGTATGAACATGGTGAATGCTTGCTTGTACACTAAAGAACATGTAGATTTGCCAAATTTTTATTTTGTTATGTTCCAATCATTCTTGTATGTGCATTAGTTCCTTTTTCTTGTTTTTGCATATTGTAGATGTTTGAAAGTTCTGATAGAGAAAGTCATGACCCCCTTGCCTTTGGTGGGGATGATACTGAGAGTCAAGAGCCCAGCCAATATATTTGTTCTGAAGAGGAGAGTTCAGAGACAGAGGGTGTGGTAGAAGGTATTATAGAAAGTAGGGTGGTTGGGCATGAGGGTGAGAGGGGTGCGCCATCAATAGACTCCAAGTCAGCTGCATATAGGGAGATGCAGAGGAATTATATAGAGTTAGAGGCTATAGCGAACTGGGTTCTAGCCTTGCCTCATACGCTAGAGGTGGGTTCGAGCAACCATGCATCACCATTGGGGTCCGTGGGTATAGCTGTGGCTTCAGTTTCAGAGGGAGTGGACATTCGGGTTGGTGTCTCTTTGGCGAGGCAGAACATACTTACAGAAGCAAAGTTGGCCCAGCTTCGGACAGACTATTGTGTTCCACCCTATGTGGACTTGAGGTTACCCACTGCAGCTGATGTGGTTAGATATCCTTCGGATGGCTCTGTGATGATTTTTATGGATATGTATCGGCATGGCTTCAGACTACCATTTCATCCATGGGTGCAGAAGATGTTAGCCAAGTTGGGATATGCGCCGGGGCAGTATAATCCCAACTTTTGGATTCTTCTTCATGGAGTTTACATCGCTTGGAGGCTGGTTGGGTTGAGGGAGCCAACATTTGAGCAGTTCATGTACTTGTACTCGATTTCGAAACAACAGGGAAGTTTTGGCTGGGTACAGACCAATTGCCGAAAGGCGAAGGAGATGGGTTATTTTATTAGTCACGAGCCATCTACGCAAAAGTCCTGGAGGAACAAGTGGTGCATGGTTTATGGTGATTGAGAGTGTCCGCCAGGGAAGATCATTACCCAACACACTCCTACCCACTTCAAGTCTATAGGTCCTTGGCCCATCCCTTAAGACTGTTTGATGTTTGATTTTGTTTTTCCTGTTCTCACTCTTGGTTCTCTATTTTTGCTTGTGCAAGTGTAAATGGCTAAGTAGTATCTAATCTTTGGCGCAGGTTCGGTGAAGTGGGGGTCTATCTCAAAGGAGCAAAAAGACGAGGTTGAGAGGGTGAGGTCACAGTTGTCAGAGACCGAGCGTGAATGTCGGAACCTAGTCACCTAGAAGAATCTGTTGGAGTCTAGACTTCTGCAATGAAGTAAGTACCTGGGTCACTTTTGTCGTTTGTCGTTTGATTCCTTTGTGGTTGTGAGTAACGTAGTTGTTTTATTTTTTGTTTTTGACAGTGGCGGGTATTATAAAGGGGAGCACGAAGGTGGTTGTGGATATTGATGATGCTGAGATGCAGAAGCGGCTAAGGGAGTCTCGGGCCAAGAAGGCAGAGAATGGGCCTGGGAAGCGCCCCAGAGATGATGATGACGGCTGGGTTGCTGACGTGTTGGGAAAGAGGAAGGCCTTGGAGGAAGCTCATCAGCATGTGATGGGGGCGGCACCGAGACTTCCTCCTTTTTTTCTGCAGGCGCCCCCGAAGCTCCCTTTTGGCGTGGAGGACATTTTTGCTGAAGGTGGACTTCGGCAAGCTACGTCAGCAGAAGAAGGAGGTGAACTTAGCCATGCACCGGCAGGAGGTGCCCCTAGTGAACGTCTTCCTGGAAGGCGTGAAGAGTGACCCCGAGGCTCTGGCGAGGACCCCGGCCTCTTCCTATATAGATCGGGCCCAGAAGACGATCCTCACTTCTGCCTATGTAAGTTGTGACATACATCTATTTGTGAATTTGTTTGTATCATTCTTGTTTGGTCTGACTGATGTTGCTTTGTTTTGCAGGCATTTGGCGAGATGTATGTCAGCATGGCCAAGGCAGACAAAGAGATTCAGAGGCTGTAGAAGCGTGATGAGATGGCCAAGAGTAAGATGGCGGAGGCGCAGGAGGCCATCCGAGAGAAGAACACCCTGCTGTTACAGAAGGCGGCCCTAGCCAAGGAGGTGGAGGAGCTGAAACAGTCGAAGGCCGAGGAGGTAGTTGCTGCCATAGTCAAAGCGATCGAGTCGTTCCGAACTTCAGAGGAGCTAAAGAGTTACATCATGGACCGACTTTTGGATAAGCAGCTTCGTTGGGAGGATAGGCTGGTTAGGTTCAACCCCTCGGTTGAGATTAACTTCGATACGAGTGGTGAGCCTCCTGCACCTAGTCCCACTACTGATGCTACTGCTCCGACGCCAGAGGCAGAGCCAGCCACTGGCGATGCCCCCTCTATTGAGTCTTGAAGGTGTTGCCTTCTTTATGTATTCTAGCTACTGTGTTGGAACACTTGATGTTTAGTTCTGCGTTGTATGAACATTTTGCCTTGTGTGGAGGAAGGTTATTTTGGTTTGCTATGATATGAGACTTGTTTTCATGTGATATCAGTTGTGCTAGCAAAATGATAATCATGTGAGTGATAGGAATTAGCCAGAGTTGGGCGTTTCATTTAAATAGGTGCCGAAAGGCAGAGGGTACAAGAGTTGGTTGAGTCAAGGCTCAAGACCGAAGTGTAAGAGAACATATTGTCCTAGGGTATCTTGGTATGTTTACTTATAGTAGTACTTGAGGTGATCAGCGTTCCAAGGATGAGGCAAAGTCTTGCCCTTAGGATCACAAAGTTGATAAGTGCTGGGGCGGCAGATTTTGATAATCTCGTAAGGACCTTCCCATGTAGGGCCTACGGTACCTTCAGTAGGATTCTTAGTGGCCAAGGAAACCTTTCGCATGACCCAGTCCCCCCTTTTGAAAGCACGGGGCTTGACTCGGGAGTCGTAGTATTTGATGATGTGCTATTTGTACGCGACATTGCGCGTGCTGGATTGGTTACAGAGCTCTTCAATGAAGTCGAGGTTCAGAGCTAACTGCTCGTCATTGGCCTCGGCATCATAATTGGGGGTTCGGTATGTGGGCTGGCCAATCTCCACTGGTGCCATGGCTTCGGTACCAAATGAAAGAGAGAACGGCATTTCTCCTGTAGAGGTACGGAATGTGGTGCGGTAGGACCAGGGAACTTCTGGGAGTAGCTCTGGCCAGCAGCCCTTGGCTTTGTCAAGTTTGGTCTTTAGGGTCTTCTTTAGAGGCGAAGCAAAGACGGATCTTGAGGTTAGAACAAAATTGTTTGAATTTTGCATTGTCAAATTGCTGGCCATTGTCTGTGATGATGGTGTTGGGGATGTCGAAGTGACATACGGTATTTTGCCACACAAAGGTTTCGATGTAGGCTGCAGTGATGGTGGCTAAGGCTTCGGCTTCGGCCCATTTGGTGAAGTAGTCTACGGCTACAACTGCATACTTGACTTGGCTCTTGCCCTCATGCATCGGTCCAATGAGGTCCAGTCCCCATTGGGCAAATGGCCAAGGACTGACCATGGCTGTCAATGGTTCAGCTGTGGGATGTTGGCAAATCTATGACACTTCTCGCATTTCTGGGTGAAGGCCTGGGCATCAGTATGGAGTGAGGGCCAGAAGTATCCTTTGCGAATTGCCTTATGAGCTAGTGAGCGTGCGCCCGAATGGTTGCCGCAGATGCCTTCATGAATTTCCCGAAAAACATAACGACCTTCTTCTGGAGTCAGACATCGAAGGTAGGGAAGGTTGAAACCTCGCTTGTATAGGGGAGCTGTTAATGATCAAGTATCGGGCAGAACGATAGCGAACGCATCGTGCCTCAACAGAATTAGCCAGTAGTGTTTGGTTCTGCAAAAACTGAAGGATGGGGTCCATCCATGTAGGGCTGTGATCAATGGTACAGATGAGTGGGGTTTGTGTGCTGGGTTGGTCCAAGAATTCGATGTGGATGTGGCGACCT
Organism: Prunus dulcis; assembly: GCF_902201215.1. Classification (NCBI taxonomy): domain Eukaryota; kingdom Viridiplantae; phylum Streptophyta; class Magnoliopsida; order Rosales; family Rosaceae; genus Prunus; species Prunus dulcis. The sequence goes on along the minus strand of NC_047656.1, from coordinate 3,093,511 downwards.
ATGCACTGCTCCAAGGCTGATGCTAACCTGGCCAACGCATCAGCATGGCTGTTCTCAAAGCGTGGCACTTGGCTTATAAGATGAGGGTCAAAGGTTGCAAGCAAGTGTCGGGTATGCTGGAGGTAAGCTGTCATAGAGGCGTCCTTGGCCGTGAAGTCCTGGTTGACTTGATGGACAACAAGCTGTGAGTCGCTGAATATCTGAATTTGTTTGGCGTCCATCTCCTTGGCTAGCCGAAGGCCAGCTTAGAGTGCTTCATATTCGGCCTCATTGTTGGAGGTGTGGAATTTGAAGCGGAGGGCGTACTCAAGGGCAACCTTGTCTGGGGAGATGAGAACCAGGCCGGCCCCACACCCTTGGGCATTGGAAGAGCCATCCACAAATAAAGTCCACAGAGGCTAGGTCAGGTCCAAAGTGCCTTTGATGGCGGCGTGGTCCTGGCTCGAAGGAAGAATGGGTTCGGTTATGAGCTGGGTAGCTGCTGAGGCATGGGGTTTCGTGAATTCTGATATGAAGTCAGCGACTACCTGGCCCTTTGTAGCTGGGCGGGGTTTGTAGTGGATATCAAACTCACCAAGTTCAATGGCCCACTTAACCAACCTCCCAGAAGTTTCTGGTTTCTACAACACTTGTCGGAGTGGTTGGTTGGTTAAGACATGGATGGTGTGAGCTTGGAAGTATGGTCGGAGGAGTCTAGCCGAGACTACCAGAGTGAACGCCAGTTTCTCAATGTCTGGGTACCGGACCTCGGTATCCTGCAATGCTTTACTAACATAATACACTGGGTGCTCCGAGCTATCCCTTGGTCGGATGAGCACAGAGCTAACCGCCGTAACTGAGACGGAGAGACAATAAAGGGGCCCAGGAGTTGACAATAAAGGGGCCCGGCCCATATATTCCTTGAGCTCACTGAAAGCCTTGTCACACTCGGCAGTCCAGATAATGCTTCGCTTGCTACCCTTGAGTGCCTTGAAGAATGGGGCGCAGCGGTCAGTGGCCTTGGAGATAAATCAGGTCAAGGCTGCGACACGCCCTGTAAGGCTTTGAATGTCCTTGACTGTCTTAGGTATCGTCATGTCTAAGATGGTCTGGATCTTCTCTGGATTGGCCTTAATACCCCTCTGGCTAATCATGAAGCCAAGGAATTTGCCTGAAGCCACCCCGAATGCACATTTTGTGGGGTTGAGCCTCATTATATACTGCTTCAAAGTGGTGAACATGGCAGAGAGGTTAGGGATGTGCTGGTCAGCTGTGCGACTCTTGACTAGCATGTCATCAACGTATACCCCCATGGTGTTGCCAATTAGTGGGGCCAAGAGGCTGTTCACCAGACGTTGATAAGTAGACCCGGCATTGTTGAGGCCGAAGGGAATCACCTTATAGTAGGAGGTGTGGGCTTGGTCTTCAGGGTGCATGAAGATCTGGTTGTACCCTGAGTAGGCATCCATGAAGCTAAGGAGGGCGTGGCCAGCTGTGGCGTCGACCAGCTGGTCAATGCGGGGTAGGGGAAAGCTATCTTTTGGACAGACTAGATTAAGGTTGGTGTAATCTACACACATGCTCCATCCCTTTCTTGGTTTGCGGACCATCACCACTTTAGCCAGCCATGTAGGATAGTCAACCTCCTTGATGAATCGGATACTACCCAGTCTATCCACCTCTGCCCTAATGGCCTCATAGCGCTCAGGGTCATAAGAGCGATGCTTCTGTCGAAAGGGTCGGACGGCAGAATTAACGTTGAGCCTATGGGATATGATGTTTGGTGATATGCCAGGCATGTCATTGTAGGACCATGCGAAGACTTCAGAGTTGAGGCGGAGGAAGGCGACGAGGTCAAAGCGAAGCTCTTGTGAGAGGGAGGTGCCGATCCAGACCTGCCGATCTGGGATGTCGTCATGAAGAGTAACCAGCTCCAGGACTTCCACAGGTTCAACATGCTGTGTGACAGACTCCTTCCTGGGGTCCTCAGGTCGTTCAGTGCCAGCTTGAGAAGGGGCTGGAGCCTTGGTTACTGCAAGGGCCTTACTCCTATGTTGGCAATTGGTGGATTTGACTACTGAAGCATAACAGCTTCGGGCGCCAAGTTGGTTGCCGCGCACTGTGCCTGTGCCATTAGGCCTAGGGAACTTCAGCAGCAGCATATGTGTGGAAATAAAAACCCTCATTTGGGCCAAGGCGGGGCGCCCAAGGATGACGTTGTAAGCTGTGGGACAGTCAACAATGAGGAAGGGGGTAGTGATTGTCGCCCGTTGGGGTGCGCCTCCAATAGATATAGGGAGATCAAAGCTTCCAATGGGCTAGACAACATCACCAGAGAAGCTCACAAGGGGTGTGATGCTTCGGTCGAGTAAGTGAGAAGGGAACTGGAGCTCATTGAAAGTGTCAGCAAACATCACACTGACCGAGCTGCCAGTGTCCACCAAGATACGCCCAACGTCGAAGTTAGAAATGTCCGCACGGATAATGAGTGGGTCATTATGGGGGAGGATAACACCACGCTCCTCCTTCACGCAGAAGGTAATGGGGCCCCAGCCCTATTTTTGGGTCTTCAGCAAGCGTCCCTGCTCGGTGCTGAAGACCTGGTGCGCATAGGTGGAGCAGACATAATGTTTGATGGAGTTGTGGGAGGTGCCAGCCAAGGTAGGACTCCCCACTAATTGTGGAGATCATGTTGATCTGCCGTTGGTGAGGGTTTGGTGGGGATGGTAGATTGTGCACATAGTTGTCCAGCTTCCCTTTAAGGATGAACCCTTCAATGATGTTGCTCAAGGCAACAAAAGATTCGGTCTCATGGCCATTGAACTGATGAAAGCGGCAGAAGACGCCCGTGTTTGGCATAGGCTTGCCGGACGGTCTCCGAGGGGGTGGCTTGGGGATGATAGGGGCTTCACGCACCAGGACGTTCTCGTAGGTGGTGTTGAGGATGGTGAAGACCTCAAACCTGGGGCTGGGTGTGAAGGGAAGTGGGGCCCGATCACTTGTCTTGGGAGGGTTGCTTCCACTAGATTGGTGGTGGTTGCGATGTCGGCCACGTTTGTTATTGCTGAAGGGATGTTGGTAGCTATCCTTTCTTTTTTGGGTGTGGGGTACCCTGGGTACTTGGGGTGGGGATAGAATACTGAGGTGGGGCTGGGGCAGGTACTGAAACAAGTGGAGGATCGGCGAAAGTGTTACGCGCCAGGTTGGCTGGGCCACGCTTGGAATTGAAGTATTCAATCTTGGTGTGAACCGCTGCTTCATTAGCTTTGCATATGTGTTCCAACTGTTGCTATGAATCAGGTAGCTAAAGTTGGACTCGTAGAGGTCACTCTTGAAAGCCCCGAAGGCAGCGCGATCGTCAGTCTCTAGGCGGCAGGAGTATTCGTGACTGAACCAGGTTGCATACTCCCGAAGGGGTTCGTCTTCACCCTGCCAAAGTATATACAAGTCGTCGACGGAGTATTGGCGATCAGTCTGGATCATAAAATGGTCCAGGAAGGTCTGCTTGAGATTGTCGAATGAGTTGATGGTGCGAGGGTGGAGCCTATAGAACCAGTTTTGGGCTGGGCCGCTGAGGGTAGAAGGGAAGATGAGTCACATGCCTTCGTCAGTGAGGCCTTTGCACCCAAGGGCAGACTGGAAGGAGTGGATATGGGTGAGAAGGTCCTTCATGCCAGTGTAGAAGGCGATATGGAGCGGCTGGATATCCTTCTCCTGGTGGTAGTTGAGGATACGTTCAGTAAAGGGCCCAGGTAGTGGTTTTGCCCAGAGTGGTTAGTGGCTGCGATGTTGTTCGCTCTCTAGACGCTGGACCTTCTCAAAGAGAAGGCTCATGTCCAGGACGGCATGAAGGAGAGTCTCGGGTGCTGAAGGCCTGCGAGATGGGCAGACAGGGGCTGAGGAAGGTTCCCATTCTTCCAATGCCTTGGTGTGGTACGGTGGCCAGGCTTCTGAATTATAAAATTCCCAGATATCCGAGTCCCCTATGCCCTCCTCGTCGGATAAGTGGGTGGGTTCTGGTGGGGGGCCCAGGTGTGTCACTCGTGGGTCTTCGAGGTTAATAGGAATGGGGATCGGCTCCGGTTGACAGTCCGAGATGCGGTCCCTGCAATCTCTGTAGATCCTGACTGGTTCATGAGGCCGGTCCTTCGGCGGGGGAATGCAAAGGAGTTGCGACTGGGTTAGCTCCGGATGAAGGTGGCCTTTACCCTTGCAGAGCCTAGATTGGGCCGGGGCACTGTGGCTGGAGTGTATTGGCTGGTTTGGCGAAGTATGCCCAACATTCTGGGTGAGGTCTTGTTGGGCGTCCTGGGTGTGAGTCCTCTCCTAATTTCGCTTTAGAACACGATAGTCATGCTCCAGCTCAACATTCCTGCAATGAAGATGCTCGTATTTCTCCGACATTTTAGTAACACTGTCACGGATGCACTCCAATTCTGCCTGGAGATTGGCATCTGCCGAAGGTTTCCTTCGGGACGTACCATCGCAAGGGGTACGGTGCTGGGTATCGTGGCTATCCTCAGTCGGCATAGCAGAGTGTGGGGTGAAGAAGAGGTGACGGTGCTTGATAGGTGAAGAAGCCAGCTAGGCTGGTAGAGAAAGAGGGGATTCAAGTGTCGAATTCCCACAGACGGCGCCAAACTGTTGATGCTCAAAATGGCCCGGCCAATATTGAGTCCAACTTAGTGATGAGGTATGTGGAGTCTTCAGCAGGGAAGAGGGCTAGGACCTTTGGCAAGAGGAGAACCTGCAGAGGACAAAGTGGGAAAAGCAGTTGTTAAGCTTTGGACACAGGTGTGGTGCCGGCCGAAGGCTTTCCGATGCTTAAGTCAGCTATAAATAGTAACTTTGGCAGAGTAACAGTAAGTGTGAGAAAGTAGTTACCCTTTTTACTTGGGTACTGTTCCTATTTATAGGGAGGTGAAAGTGGAAGGTTTGCACAAAGTTTCAATGTGGGACTTTGTGCAAGTTGCAGTGGTGGCGACACGTGTTCTGGGGATTAGGTTTGGCAATTGGGAGCTTCGGCAGGTGTCTAGCACCTCAGAAGTGTGTCTTCCTTTGGCAAGGAAGAAGACGTGGCTGCCTTGGTGCTAGTTGCTTTGAGGTTGGGTATGCTCGGTTGATCATGGTGTAAACAGTAGTCAATGCCTTCCTTCTTGCGTAACCTTTGGCTACCAATTTGGCTTTGAATCTTGCATTGCCTTTTTCCAAAGATTCCATTTTCTTGGCATACACCCATTTACACCCAATTGTTTTCTTCCCCTTTGGACACTGAACCAGCTTCTAAGTCTCATTTTTATAAAGAGATTTCATCTCCTCATCCATAGATTTCTTCCATTCCACGCTCTCTAAACTTTTGACCGTTTCTTTAAAGGTGAATGGAATATCATCTTCAATGACTGGAAGTGCATATGCCACAATATCAGTAAACCGAGCAGGCTTTCAAATTTATCTTCTCGTTCTCCTGGTTGCAATAGAATCTTGTTGTTGTGGAGGCTTTTGGATACATGCCTTCTCTTCATCATCCTCATCCTCATCATCATAATCAACTATATGACTAGTGTCTATAATGTCAGACCTCACTAGAACAACTGGAGTCTTCAGTAACTCAACCTGCTTTGAACTACTCATGGTCTTGGCTGCTTCAGATTCACCTTCATGCTTGTTCTGACTAACCATAGCACTCTCATCAAAAGTTATATCTCTCTAACAACAAATTTCTTCTCAACTAGACACCAAAGTCGATATCCCTTCATGCCAGTGCTAAAGCCCATAAACAGAGCTTTCTTTGCCGTTGGATCCATCTTGCTTTCCCTGACATGATAGTAAGCAGGACAACCAAACATACGTAAATACTTGTACTCAGTACAAGATTTACCAGACCATACCTCCATGGGCGTTTTTCCCTCGTTTGCAGCAGTAGGCAACCGATTAATAAGATGACTTGCATAGGTAATTGCCACAGCCCAAAACGCTTTGCCTAACCCAGTATTAGACAACAGACCCGGACTTTCTCAAGATATACACCGGACTTTCTCAAGCAAAGTACAGTTCATGCACTCCGCCACCCGATGTTGTTATGGTGTCTCCCTAACCGTGAAGTGCCTCACAATACCCTCATCTTGACAAACTTCCAAGAAAGGATCATACTTATATTCACCACCATTGTCTGATATGAGAGTCTTGATCTTTCGACTGGTTTGCGTTTCAATTATCTTTTTCCATTTCAGGAATATCTTCAAGAGTTCATCTTTACGCTTCATGGTGTACACCCATACTCTTCTAGAGAAGTCATTAACAAAGGAGATAAAATAATGGTTACCTCCCCAAGAAGCATTCTAGGAAGGTCCCCAAACATAAGTGTGAACATAATCTAGAATGTCATTAGTGTAGTGAATAGCAGTGCCAAATTTCACTCTAGTTTATTTACCCAGCACACAGTGTTCACAGAATTCCAATTTGTATGCCTTTGCACATTTTAATAAGCCTTGCTTCACCAATCCTTGCAACGCCTTTTCACTAGCATCCCCAAGACGCATATGCCATAACCTCGTAGTGTCTGTGATATCTGCGTAAGTAGCTTCGGTGACAACTGCTCTACCAATAATTGTACTTCCTTGCAAGAAATACAAGTTATTCCATCTTGTATCTTTCATCACACTCATGTCCCGTACACAACTTTAAGAACTCCACCCTCCATGGTGATCTTGAGACCCTTGGATTCCAATGCGCCCAATGAGATAAGATTCTTCTTCATATCCGGTACATACCGAGCATCACTCAATTCTCTGATTGTTCCATCTTGCATCTTCAAGCAGATTTTGCCTATCCCTTGCATTTTGCATGCATTATTGTTGCCCATCAAAACAACTCCACCATCCAACTTGTAGAAGCTAGAAAACTATTCTCGAATAGGACATATATGATAGGTGCAACCTGAATCCAAAATCCACTCCTTTGAGTGACCATCAACAAATGAACTAGCCAAAGCAAACTCAAAATTATCATCTCCAGATCTTGCAACACTTGCTTCAGAACCTGCTTTCTCCTTCTCTTTATTCTTCCATTTGGGGCAGTCTTTCTTCCAGTGACCTTTTTGGCGACAAAAGGCATATTCATCTTTAGCAGGAAACTTCCCTCGCGACTTTGTACGAGATTTTCCCCGCTTCCCAGATTTTCTTTCCTCTATTTGATCCGTTGCACCAAGTGCCTCAGTTTGTGAATTTTGAGTCTTTAGTTCCTTCTTACAACATTCATGATTCACCAATGCTGCAGACACCTCATCAAGTTTCCCCTCGGATTTTCCATACAACAAAGTAGTTGTCACATGATCATAATCATCAGGCAGTGAATTTGACAAATATAGTGTCTTATCCTCATCAGGAAGGTTTGCTAAATCAACAAGAATTTTAATAATTGAGGTGTTCGTGCATAGAAATACCTGAACGATATTGAAATCGAAAGAATCGCTTCTTCAGGAAGAACCGATTTTCTGCGTTCTTGGTCATGTACTTCTCCTTTAATTTCCTCCATAACTCCTTTACAGAAGTTTCCTTTATATATGGGTATTTCAACTCCTTATCAAGGAAAGATCGAACAAAGCCACAAGCATGAAGATTAAGTCTCTTCCATTCCTTATCATCAACTTCTTCAAGTTTATCTTCCAAAACAATATCCAACTCTTGTTGATATAACACATCCATAACTTTACATTGCCACATGCCAAAATTATTAGATCCATTGAATTTATCAACCTTTAACCTCGTAGTAGCGATTGGATGTCTACTAGATGTAGGTGTCGATGAAGACGATGCCGACTCCTTTTCCTTAACAGGTTCTTCTTTATGTCCAGCCATCAAATCCACTCGGCACTATTCACGATACTATAGCACAGGTGCTGTTCACAGGTACTGTAGCACAACCAATTCCAAACGGAAACCCCTAGTCAAAAATGGAGCGCTACTACCAATTGTTGTGCGCAAGCGTCAACCAAGCAGTGTAAGTGGATGAAAGTAAACAACAACTGGCAGGAGATAAAAGGAACAAAACAACACTAACAATGACACCAAGATTTATACTGGTTTGGCTATGCTTACATCCAGTTTGTAGACGACGGAGTAATCCACTATAATTAAAGAGAGTATACAAAGTGTTTATCACTCAAGAAACCCAAATCCCAAATACACCCAAGTCACACTCTCACAACGATTGAAAACAAAAAAAAACAATGATACAAAGCAAAGAACAATTGGAGAGAATTCTTTCTTTCTTTGGTAGAATGCCTTTCTTGCTATTTTTCTTCTTCTTACACTCGATGGTGGTACTTCAAATGAAACCATTTGCTGCCAATTTATAGCCATGAGGAAGCCCACCATTCAACAACCAAGGCAGCCAATGGAGACCCACGTGCAGTAGCCAAAAGAAGAACATGCAGCAGCCATTGAAGACAATGACTCCACCGACCCATGCATGCTGCCATGTGCTTGAATTAGCACCACCTTTTTTACTCACATTTGAGCCAACAATCAACAAGGCCCACAACTTGGTGTCGTTTCCGAAGTTGTCGTACGAGAACATCATGTTGAGGGCGTTCCTGGATTTTTCGACCACCGAGTCGAGAAACGACATTGTCTCATTGAACATCTGGGTGTCGTTGTCGTTGACTTTGGGGTGATTTTATTGCTTATTGCTACCACCTTGTACTATGAAAAGGAGGAGAGAAAATTATTTATTTTTTCTCATATTAGGAAATATTCTTATACTAAGAAAAGGAAACTTGTAGAATAAAATTATAAATTTTTTTTTAAAAAAAAGGTTATTTTCCTAATATGAGAATGTTTCCTAATACCACATATCACATCATTCATAATCCCCCCCCCCCCCCCCCCAAATATTCGACCAAAATCTTGCCTAGTAATATGGTTGCATGAAAAAGAATATATGACAATAAATATCAAAGAAGGAAAAAGAAAAAAGTAAAAAGAAAATCCCTTTCCTTTTTTTGTTGTTGATCAATTTCCATTTCCTTTTTGTTACAAGGGCATCATTGACTTTCCCTTTCTTAATATGAGAATGTTTCCTAATACGAGAAAAAAATAAAATATTTCTCTCCTTATCTTACACAGACAATGTGCTACGAGCATACTATAAAATCATGCAAAGTCTCTCAACCTTTGGAACTCAAATCACTCAACCCTTCAACTTCCAAAGTCAGAAAATAAAAACACTCCCATGTTTTCAACTTAAAGACTTAGTTAATATTTCAAAGAGACAATGGCCTCCGACGAGATGAAGAAGATAACCTTGAAGAGCGATGACGGTGAGACCTTCGAGGTGGAGGAGGTTGTGGCCATGTAGTTGCAGACCATCAAGCACATGGTGGAGGATAACTATGCCGACGACGCAATACCTTTGTCGAACATGACCAGCAACACCTTAGCAAAGATGATCGAGTACTGCAAGAAGCATCATGAAGAGGCTATTGATGGCAATTGGGACGCTAATTTCGTGAAGGTGGACCAGAGCACTCTGTTTGACCTAATACTGACTGGAAACTATCTGAACATCACGAGCCTGCTAGATTTGACTTGCCAGACTGTGGCAGACATGATCAAGGGAAAGACACTTGAAAAGATTCGTGAGACCTTTAACATCAAGAATGACTTCATGACTGAGAAAGAAGAGGAGGTTCATAAGGAGAACCAGTGGGCATTCGAGTGAGGGAGTTAGAGCCAGTTTGGGATTGCTGTCACCTTTTTAAAAAGTTGCTTTCTGCTGTGTTATTAGCTGTAAAGTAAAGCAACTCTATGTTTGGTAAATAATTTTTGTTAAGTGCTGCTAATACAAAAAGCAGTATCAAAACCGTTTGGTAAATTTTAATATAAAACCGTTGAAATTGTGAATAATGACTAAAATAGACATGATGTTGAAAGTGTTATGTGCTAATCATGTGGTGGTGGAGGAGGTGGTAGTGAAAGAGATGAAGGTGAAGGTAGTGGTGAAAGAAGTGGTGGTGATGATGATGAAGGTGGAGGTGGTGGTTGCAATAGTGGTAGTGGTGGAGATGGTCGTTTTGGAGGTGGTGGAGGTTGAGGAGGAGTTGGTGAAGGTTGAGGAGGAGATAGTGGTGGCGGTGTTGGAAGTAGAGGAAGAGGTGTTGTTCACTCGTTCTGTGTTTGCTCCTACGATGGAAGGGTAAAGTTCCCCATTGTCTTGAAAACCATTGACTGGTCAACAAGTCAACTTTCTTTGGTGTGCGAGCGTGCCACTGCTAGCAATAAAAATCATAGCAGACTTCTTAAGAATAGATAACTTGCGCCCTCAGTTACTAATTTCTAAGCAAGCGATTGTGAATTTGGGTGAGGAATATCTCCCAAGTAAGTTCTTTTCCTGCCTCACACTGGTGAAGACTTCACAATTTATCACAGTACAAAATTGGTAGTTCTGGCCAGAATAAATGATAATAAAGTGGGCTGTTTTAAGGCAGAACTGCCTTTTACAGAACTAGAAAGGGAAAAATCAACTCTAGAAAGACAAAAAGAAAGCTGGGATTCCATTTCTGCTTGGATAAAAGCTTCTGATCCGGGCTGGACTGGGTATGCCGGTGCTGGATTGAACTGTTCCCAACTTCAGCGGCTAAGCTTTAGCTGTAAATCGATACCAAAGTTTGAGTTTGGCAGAGCTTTAATCTATTTCGAGTCCTGGGAGGCTTTCTGAACGGGCAAAATTGCTGCCTTCTTCAGTCTAAAAGGGGCAGAAGTGGCTGGACTTGAGGATCACTGAGCAAGAACTGTACTGTGGTACCTATTCTGCTTGGCCAGGGCTCTCCATAAATTTGTTGAGTTTTTCATATTTGTAAAAACCTAAACTCTGCTTGTTTTGGCTTTTGCTGAACGAAATTTGTAACGAGAGAAGTCTCGTTTTGAATGACTTTTTCTAAGTCTGAAACTGGAGGTTTCGATTTGTAGCTAGCTTCTTTCTTGAGGCTCAATGAGCTTTTGGTTGCTTCAGTTTGTTTGAAGATTCTCAGAGATCAAGTGATCACGTTGAGTTTTTTGGTTGTTTGGTTGATTGTCTTCCTTTTGATTGTTCACCCTCTCCTATATTTATAAGAAATGCTTTAGAGTGGGTTTTCTAATAATGGGCGGCAAAATTTCTCAAAAGATCTTTCATTTTTAAATGGAAAGAAAAGGGATTTTTATCAGTTCTGGCAGATAAGTCTTCCATAGTCAGTTCCTAAGGCAGTCACTTCCCTGTTTTTGAAAGAGAACCTAACCCCACTTTAATTCCAACTGCCCCTTGTGAGAGCTCAAACTATGATGGTTAGTCTGATTTTCCAGTTTGAACAACTCCTTATTTCCTGCTTATCTTTTTTTAGAAAACACAGTCTGTGTATCCCTTGAAAGATGGTGCCTTCTGTGGAGTAGAAGCAATATCTTTGAATATATAAAAGGGATTTGATCTTCTAGTGGCAGAGATTCAGATAAAAAAGATTCACGTGGGTCTGTTTCCTTTTGTGCTTCTTCTTCCTTTTGAATCATGCCAAGCCCTTTTGATTTTTCTGGAGCTATGGGCTGATTGCTCTTGTCTTTTTCAAGGCCCAAGTGACAGATTCTGGGCTGGGCCTTCTTGGATTTAGGCTCTTGAATTCAACTTCGATGCAAAGCCCAATCTGCTTAGGTCCTGAGATTGCTTCGTTTATTCTGGGTTTCCAGTGTTGGGCTGAGTGTGTATTTTTGGCATGGGCTTTTGATATTTGGACTGGGTGTGCTAAATTTAGGCCCAAACAGGTGGTGTTGGTGGTTGTGGTGTGGTGGCGGAGGAGGATGTGGTGGTGGTGATGGAGGTGATGGAGTTGAATGTGGAGGTGGATGTGGTGTCATTTAAAAAAAATTAATGATGGTATTTTGGGAATTAAAAAAATTCATTAAAGGCTCATCTCTGTTTCTTTTAAAAGCAGCTTTGAAAAGCAACCCAGAGCCTGCTTTTAAAAGCTGCTGTCAAAATGCCACTGCTTTTAAAATGATCAAGATATTTTACTTTTACCAAACACCTTAAACTACTTAACTTTAAAGTAAAATAGATTTTTAACGAAAAAAAGCATTCTTAAACGGGGCCTTAGGGCAAGTGCAGCGCACTAGCCTTGCCAAGGCAACATGCCCCCTCCCCAGCCCAAATCCAGCTCCAGCCCGGGCAAACCCTGGGTCCCACCAGCCCAGGCAAGCACACGGGTAAATCTTGCCTAGGCTCAAGCTCGAAGGTGGTGACGTCAGCGGTGACGTTGCGTTAACACCAGTGAGCGCATTTCAATTTTTTTTTTTTATTACCGTTGGCGCGTGAGTTTCATGCTCCAATGGTAAAAAAATTTGATTTCCGCTCACTGACGTCAGCCTTGAAAGAAGCCAACGGGAAAACGCCACGTGGCGCTTCCCAGATGCTGCGATGGTTTTTTTTCCCCAGAAATCTAACAACCCTCATTTTTTTGGCTAAAAAAATACCAAAAAATTCTAGATTTTTTCCCTATAAATCCCTAACAATTTTATTCACTTTCCACACCAAATCTTCATACAAACTCTTCTCCTTCCAATATTTTTTACTTTCCACTCACATGTTTCTACTACTTTCCATTTGTATCAAACAACAAATGGCCTCTTTTATCGAAGCCGGAGGCGCGTGGACAACTCAGGAAGATATTGTGTTGTGTCAGTGTTGGGTGAAAGTTAGTCATTGCTCTGTCACGAGCAATGAGATGAAGTTCGTTCATATGTGGAGCAAAATTTATGGAGAATTTTGTCAAAGATTTGGTTCAATTTGGACCGAAATGGCCTTGTCTAGTAGATGGAAAATTATGAATAGAGTTAGGGAAATGGAGAAATGCCTTAACAAAAGCAAGGGGGAACATTCGAAGCGGTCAAAATCTTTCCGATGAGGTAAAAAAAATTTAATTGTCATTTTAATCAATTTAATGTAACTTTTTATTTATTGCATATTCAATTTCTTTTTCTTGCATAATCTTTTTTTTTTTCTTCTTGCATTTCGAATTTGTCTATATTTTCTTGCATAATCAATTTTTTTCTTGCATTTCAAAATTGTTTATATTTTCTTGCATAATCATTTTTTTTTCTTGCGTTTCCAATTATTTATTTTTAATAGATCATACAAGCACAAATGTGGTTGGGTGCCATGGGGCAAGGCAAAAAAAATTTCTTGAGTCACGAATGTTGGGAAGTTGTGAAGGATTGTTCGATATTCAAAATTATTTCCATAGGTCCGCCGGTTGTGTTGAATGAGACGCCGCTCCACGATTTGCCAGCAACCGATTTGCCATTGGACTCCCCAATGGAAACGGACTCACCACTCCCACGTGCACAGAGACCTATTGGGAGAAATGCAGCAAAGGCCAAAAGAGGGAGCAATTTGAACAATGAATGTGCACAATTTTTGGAGCAAATAGCTAAGAACGTCGCACTAAGAATTGAGAGAGATTTGAAAAGAGAAGAAGCGGACAAGGCACGACGTGAAGCATTTGCAATTGAAAGGCAGCAGGCATAAGAACAAGACATGGAAGGCAAAGAAATGAAAATCATGGCCATGGATACGAGCCATATGTCTCCGGAAACAAAGTCCTATTGGAAGCTAAAACAAAAGGATGTGATGAGAAGAAAATTTTTCCATGACGATGGACCTAGTAATACGGATTAGTTTAATGATCAAAACCATTAGGTTGTATTGAAAGATTTGCCATATGTATTAATTTGTTGTATTGTTTCCCTTTTATTCAATAAAGAAAGCATTAAATAATGACTATTTATTAAAAACATCTGCGCATCAAAACAAAGATTAATTAAAAACAAACCTTAATTTATTGCAAACAACACACAAAACAAACCATACTTAAAAGCATAATTTCAAAAAACACCACACACAAAATAAATCATAATTAAAAACATAGTTCCAAACAAAGCATTAATCTAGACTTCATCCACTGTGATTGCCTTTCATCTCCCACAAGTGCTCGATCAAGTCAACTTGACGTCTCTCGTGAACATATGAAGATTGCATTTCTTGATAACAATCAATCATGGGGCTGTTGTATCGACCATACCGAATTAACAGTTCGTGCTCCATTGGTTGTCCATTTGGTCCCATCAGCCTTTTATAAATTCTTGTTAATGCCGTGTTCATAGGATCGGGTTCAAACACGTCTGGAGCAACATAATCATACTCATCCTCCATAATCATGTTGTGGAGGATGATGCAAGTCATCATAATGCTCCGCAGCACCTCCTCATCAAGCATTCGAGCAGCACCGCTAATAATTGCCCAACAAGCTTGCAAGATACCGAAACACCTTTCCACGTCTTTCCTATAACCCTCTTGAAATGCAGCAAAGCTTTTTTCCTTCTTGGATTGGGGATTCGGAATTTTTTTCACGAATGTCGTCCACCTAGGATAAATTCGGTCGGCGAAGTAGTACGCATCCGAATATATGGTATTGTTGATTCGGTACGTGATCTGTGGGGAATGACCTCGTAATACATCGTTGAACACCGAGAATTGACTAAGCACATTGAGGTCATTCTAAGATCTGGCAACTCTAAAGAACGCATGCCAAACCCAAGTGTCGAATGAAGCTACGACCTCCAAAATTATACTTTTTTGGCCATTTCGATTCCCATAATCTCCTTGCTAAGCAGTTGGGCAATTCTTCCACTGCCAGTGCATGCAATCGATGCTTCCAATTATTCCTGGGAAACCTCGAGCCTCTACTTTTTGTACAAGCCTTCGGAGGTCCCTAGCCGTAGGTTTACGAAGGTACTCCCTCTTGTAGAGATTTTCTACTGCATCACAGAATCTCACCAAGCACTCTAGGATAGTTGATTTTTCCATCCGCGCAATCTCATCCACCTGCTCTGTAGATGCCCCATAAGCAAGTATCCGCAAAGCAGCTGTAAGTTTTTACTCTGGAAGAAGACCCAAAACCCTAACAGCATCATACTTCTAAACGAAGTATGTGTCGTAATTACAAATCTCATGCATGATTTTTTTGGAACAAATGAGGTTGCATTCTATATCTCTCTCAAAAATAAGAAACATAATATAACGAATTTGGGATAAAGTAATCTTCCAAGAGATTCTTACCCCGAGACTACCTATGTCGGTCCATGACGACGGTGGTGTTGCCTTGATTCATGGAGCATACACGCCACTGCAACCATTTCTTCCTCCTCTTCATCGGCCTCACAATCTTCTTGAGCACATCTGCGCTAGATTTCTTCCTCTTCTTGCTCTTGCCTCTCCAACACCCTCCTCAGGTTAGACATTAAGAGTAGAATGTGTTTTGTAAAATTTGAGAAATGAAATAATAGAGAAGATATGGTGTGAAAGATATCAGTTGAGGGTGTAGTTTTATAGAGGGATGTAGAAGCGATAGATAACACGTGGCGTAATTTTAGAGGGTGAAAATCTTATATGAAATATGAGATTATAATTTTTTAATAAATATATGAAAATCTAATATGACATGGGACATGCACAATTTTAGAAGGTGAAAATCTTATCTTCAATCTCACATTATAATTTTTTTAAATAAATATCCGAAAATCGTATCTGAAATAATACACGTGGCAACCGAGAATCTCATCCGAATTTTTTTTTTCTGAAATTTGATGGACACGTGGCAACCGAAAATCTTATCCGAAAATTTAATTTGAAAATTTAATCCGAAAATGTTATCCGAAATTTTAGGTGAGAATTTTATAATAAATAATGACACATGGCAACCGAAAATATTATCTAAAAAGCTATCAAAATTAATAGTTAAGTATTGTTCACCCGTTTTGATTTTGATCCTGTGATGGTAAGGTAAAGTTCCACATTAGCTTGAAAACCATTGGTGGTTAACAAGTCAACTTTCTTTTGTGTATGAGCGTGCCACTGCTAGCAATAAAAATCATAGTTGACTTCTTAAAAATAGATAACTTGCGCCCCAAGTTATTAGCTTCTAAGCAAACGATTGTGAATTTGGGTCAGGAATATCTCTCAAGTAAGTTCTTTTCTTGCCTCAGACTGGTGAGGACTTCACAATTTTTCACAGTACAAAACTGGTAGTTCTTGCCATAATAAATGATGAGAAAGTGGAATGTTTTAGGCAGAACTGTCTTTTATAAAGCTTAAAAAGGGAAAGACCAACTCAAAAAGAGACAAAAGAGCGTTGGACTTCAATTCCTGCCTGGATAGATGCTTCTAATCTGGGCTGGACTGGGTATGTCTGTCCTGGATTGGACTATCAACACCTTCAACTATCAAGTTTCAGCTATAAATCGATACCAACATTCGAGTGGCAGAGCTTTAATCTATTTCAAGCCCTGGGAGGCTTTTTGAAAGGGCAGAATTGGAGCCTCTTCAGTCTAAAAGGGGCAGAAGTGGCTGGACTTGATAATTACTAAGCTGGAACTGCGTTGTAGTACCTGTTCTGCTTGATCAGGGCTTTCCATAAATTTGTTGAGGTTTTCATATTTGTAAAAACCCGGATTCTGCTTGATTTGGCTTATGCTGAACCAAATTTGTAACGAGAGAAATCTCGCTTTGTATGACTATTTCTCTGAAACTGCACTGAAGTTAGAGATTCTGAATTATAATTGACTTGTTTCTTGTGGCTCAATGAGCTTTGGCTGCTTCAGTGTTTTCAAGGCTTTTGAGATCAAGTGATCATTTTGAGTTTTTGTTTTTGATTGATTTTTTTGGTTGTCCTTTGATCTGTTCACCTCCTCTCATTTTTATAGAAAATGCTAGAGTGGGATTTCTAATCTTTTAATAATGGGTGACAGATTTTCTAAAAAGCAAGATCTTTTATTTTAAATGTCAAAGAAAAGGGGAATTTTATCTTTTCTGTCAAAAAGGCCATCAACAGTCAGTTTTTATGGTGATCACTTCTCTGTTTTTTTGAAAGAAAACCTAATCCCCTTTTTTAACCTTTAACTGCTCTTTGTCAGAATTCAATCTGCACGTGATGGTTAGTTTGCTTTTCCTGAGGAACAACTCCCTTCTCCCTACTTATCTCTTTGCCTGCTTTGATGCAGAATTTTTTTTTGTATATAGAAAGGGATTTTGATCTTCTTCCTTGACTGTAAAGACTGGAGAAGTCTTCTTGTAAAACTTGCCTTCATTAATTTCCCGTCAAGTCCCTTGTGATAGTTGAAATTGTTGAATTTTCAAAGTCAGGTAGTCATGTGGGTTTCTTTGTGAATAGACTTTAAAAATCTGCTGACTTTGCACTCTGGGATTGAGATCAATGGTGAGAAATTTAGAAGTTGGGCCCGATCCAATTCTTCTTAGAATTTTATTGACCTGCTTGGTGATGATTTTATTTGTTCTTTGTGCTCTTCTAACCTCTGCCAATCTTTGCGAAAAGACATGGGCCTCTTAATGTTTGATTGGGCTGCTTTTGGAGTCAAGGCCCAGTCTTCTGTTTTACTGTTCCTAGGCTTCTTTGTAAAAAATGGGCTGGCGTGTGGATTTCTTGGCCAAAACAAGTCTTAAAAAATTGAAAATAAAGCAAAGCGAATAGTGTTTGCCCTTTGGGGAGGAACAAAAAAAGGCAAGACTGACACTAGTCATGACAAGACCCAACCCAAATTTCTCTTTGGAATTCGAGCCGGACCCTATGTGTGTCCGACACCTGGTGGATATCGGGCACGAATGACCTACTTACCTTTCCCTACAAAGCACGATAAAACAACAAGGTTGATTCCTGCCGAAAAATCGGCAGAGTCTCCCTTGTAAATTGGATCAATACCAAAACATTTACACCTACCAAACAAGCATAGATACATAACCAACTGTCAGCATACGTATATATACATTCCAATAGTTAAATTTTAAGTCTAGGGAAAATTTTCAGAGCGACTACTAAGAATTTCCAAAGGCGTCAATCCTTTTACAAAACAAAAGTCCTACATCAAAAAGAAAAGCGCGGAGGGTGGAAAACGGCTCGGTGGTGGATCCTTGTGCACGCCTACTGCCTGGGGGCACAAAACATTAAAAAGGGTGAGGGGACCCAAAAACAAAGTTTAGAAAATAGCATATGGACATACTAACCCCACTGTAAAAACAGTTATACAAACTAAATTATTCTCTTTATTACTGAAATCAATGCACTCATATAACTATACATGTATATAAGCCAATCATACTCATGGTCAACATTAATTTCTTAAGGCATTGAAAATAGTTTAAAACTACCACCTAGGTGTACCCCTTATTTCCGTCAATTCCTAATATTCATCAATTCCTTGCATCACCATGGGTGATACGTACTCGCAGGTCTCAATGACACAAAGTCAGTCCGAGTAGCAACTTGCAGGATTCAGGGGACCGTAGTCCGCCTGATCCGCATTACTCGCTCCACACGAATTCGGGTACCATAGAACTCGTGGGGCAACTATCAAGCATGTTGACTAAACCGAAGGCTACCAATAAAATCCGAAGGCAACTTATTTACTGAAGGCAGCATTTGTATATCTGGGTACAAGGTGGTTTAGGAAAATATAAAGTTTCTGAAGAAAATCTGCTGAATAACTGAATTTCTGTAAACTCTAAAACTCTGCTGCCATTTATCTGATAATTAACTAGAATTTCTTTTCCTATATCCTTTAAAGGAGATTTCACTCGGCAGCATGCAAAACAAAATATTTAAAAGCACATAACAGCTTATAAAACGCTAATCTTTGAATAAAACTTATTCAAGATCAAATACTGTAACTGAACTGCTTAAATTCATTTACAAAAACAAAGAGTCCACTCACAGATGGTTCGTGCTCGTTGGACCTCTTGAAGGTCCCTCCTGCGGGTCAACTGGTGCCCGGGTGCCTGATTCAATTACCATAATATACTATTAATACAATACGCATTATAGTATTAATTTAAAAACCCTGACCCCCGGCTCCTAGAAGTACGTGCGTCAAATTAAAGTTGTTCCTATGGCCAAAAAAACTTTCCTTCCACTTGGAATAGTTTAGCAGTATCTTGGGACTCAAAAAGCACTAAAGTCCCAAAAAGTCAACTCGGGGCCTCGCGGGTCCATAACCTCGCAATTATGATCCGGAAGCCTCCAGAAGTTCCAATATACTTAGGGCACATGTCTCGAGGGTTTGGTCTCGATCGGACGGTCGGATTGATCACGATCGTACAATTGCACGATTTCTAAACCTTAGCCCTAGGGTTCGCCATTTCGGAGTATCCGGGACTCCGATTCACGATCCGTCGAATCCTAAACGATTCTGAAATTCTCTAGAGTAACATATCTGAAAAAGATTACGATCCAACGGCTCTACAATATTGAACCCGGAAATCGCACAATATGCAACAATCCATTCGAGGCCCAAACTGTATCCAAATTGAGATCCGCGAATTCCTACGCACTCGTGACAACCTAAGGATCTCATTGAGACACAGTGCAACTTCACTATCCTCGTCCACGCACCGCCACAAGCACGGGCAGAGCTGGGTGCCCAAAGCGATTACGTATCACCGGAAAGTCTCAAAATCACAGCTCCAAACTCCTACTCTAGGTATAACACCCTATTTGGAGCCACTTTTGTTCTTGGACCTACCCCAAAAACTGACCGGAAATGGCCGGAATCGAGATCCAAAAATTGGCCAAATTTCAATTGGCAAATCGAATTACCTACGCTAAGAATCGATTGAATCCTACCCAAAAGGCAGCTTGAACAGCTCGAGAGGTTCAGAATCCATACCTGGATCGTCAGAAATGGTGGCCGGACGACGATGAACGCAGCCAGCGAAGTTTCTGTCAAACTAGCGCGATTCCGAGCTTTTTCCTACAGAATCCGGCGGTTCCAGGGGCTGAGATCGATCGGAAAGGGAAGAGGGGGTGGTGGCCGTTCGTTTGGGTCCGATCTTGTAGCCGATGACGGCCTGTGGTGGTGACGGTGGCTCAAAAGCCAAACGGCTGTAGAAAAAACCGTCGGGGGAGGGGCTGCGCAACAGTGGGGAGAGAGAGAGAGAGAGAGAGAGAGAGAGAGAGAGAGAGAGAGAGAGAGAGAGAGAGAGAGGGAGAAGAGAGAGAATGAGATTTTAAAATCTGATTTTTTCAAATTACCGTTTTGCCCCTCAGAGTATTTTAACCGTATTTTCTTCGTCAAAACTCCGATTCGAGCCCACTTCGTGTCTATGAACTCGTTTCGTCGTGCTCTATGCAACGGTGTGTGTGAAATTGTCAAATTCCTTCTCGGTCAAAAAGTCAACTTTTCTTTACTAAATTATTCCAAGGACAAAATTGTCTTTTCTTCTTAATAAATTACTAATTAAATATTAATTTAGGTTTGAGTTATTACAATTCAGGTGAATAGTACCTGCACTTGCGTTGCCTTAGCCTTGCCCTTGCCTTTTTGGGTGGAGGTGCTCTTAGAAGCCCCTACATACCTATTATTATTATTTGACTTCTTGTCTAGTCATCTATAGACTATTATTTTTCTTTTAGTGATAATTCAACTGGTTTTTTTTTTCTTTTCTTTCTTCTTCTTTTTTAAATTTGTTTGTTAAGTGATTGCTTAGACATAAACCTCTTTTATCAAATATGTCTAATGGTACAAGAATTATCCATTTTGTGTGTGTTCAGAAGCTTCTTTGTTCTCGATAAATGCTTAACAAATTAAATCACTTGGGAATTAATCGTATAATAACTAAAATTCCCAAACTGAATTTACACAAAATAATTTCCATTCATACAAGAGCCGGTCTATTGATTTTGAAGGTCATGTGCTTAAATAAAAATTGAATTATTTTACTTCAACACGTTAGCTTATTGCTTTCTTTGGAAGAGCCTTCAAACATATTTGTAAAATATACCCTTAAAATGCACCCAAAATGTCTTTTTGCAATTATTGTTGGGCTAAAAGATTCTATTGGGTCCTCTCACCCTTTGGGCCGATGCTGCATATAAGTTTGACTCCACAACAAGAGTTGACTATGAAAGCAATTTCTTATACGACCCGTTACACGACTCGAAACCCGCACGGAAAAAATACGACCCGAACCCGCACGATTAATAATTGGGTAATTTTTGGGTCAACCCGCTGCTGACCCGTTTATAAACAAGTGGGTTTCGGGTCAACCTGCTAACCCGTTAAAATACCTGTTTAACCCGTTTATTAAACGGGTCGTGTCAACCCGTTTAATACCTGCCAACCCACGAAAAAATGAAGAAAAATATAGACTTCAACACACACACAAAGGGTGTCGAATCCCTGCCACCTTCATTTCTCTCCAACAATTTATCCACCACGCTATAGACAACTTTGTGATTATATACTATGCATTTTGATTTTTATAATGTTTTTTTAAAATCTCTTTTGTTTTTCTTTCTTTTCGGTATCTCTCTCTTTTTTCTTGCTTTTCCTTCTCTCCTCTCTAGTAAAATCGCCTCAATTCATTTTTTAAAAACCCAATAAACAACAAATAATATAATCATTAAAAAGTTTAAATTGAAAGCGTCATCATCTTACAAAGTTTATGCTCATATCAACCTTACAAAAACAAATAAGTTCACAACTTAATCAAAATAAGCACAAATAAGCTTCAAACCAAAATTGATTCCATACTCAGAATCTTGGCTTCAATGCTTATTTCATTTCATAACATGTGATTACATACATAAGCTTGCTAATGCATACATCGATTTGTGGATCACATGTTTCTTTTTCACATTTTGAGACAACTGGGGCATCATGCAAGTCTGCCACCTGAGCTTTCAAGGAAGCCACCTCTTTTGCAAACTTTTTTTTTCTTTTCTTTTGTTTAAGTTTGGGAATGGCGTTTTCTTTTTCTTTTTCTTTTGCAAACTAGTTTGCATATTAATTTTATTTTTCAAAATCAATGTTTGTTATGATGTTTGATTATTTTGTTATCTTTGGATTTATTGATTATACATGTTTGCATATGAATTTTGTTTTTTTTTAAAATCAATATTTGTTGTGGTGTTTGATTATTTTTGTTATCTTTGAATTTGTTGATTATACATGTTTGCATACGAATTTTGTTTTTTAAAATCAATATTTGTTATAGTGTTTGATTTTTTTTCATTATCTTTTGACAGTTCGAATTTATTGATTATTATACATGTTTGCATATGAATTTTGTTTTTAAAATCCATGTTTGTTAGCTGGAACTGAAATCGTAACCATTAAATTAATTAATTATTCCTTTATAATACAAAGACTCTTGGTGGAGTGTTGGTAAACTCTTGGTGGAGTGTTGGTAAACCCTAAACCCTAGGACATGGGTTCGAAACCCCTTGCCAACCTCTCTTT
Organism: Prunus dulcis; assembly: GCF_902201215.1. NCBI lineage: Eukaryota > Viridiplantae > Streptophyta > Magnoliopsida > Rosales > Rosaceae > Prunus > Prunus dulcis. The sequence continues at coordinate 3,071,201 of NC_047656.1, read as the reverse complement.
TTTCTTTCTTTCTTTTTCTCTTCTCTCTCTTTTTTTCTTTCTTTTCCTCCTCTCCTCTCTCTCTCTCTTTTTCTTTCTTTTCCTTACATTTTCTCTCCTCTCTCTATTTTTTTTCTTTAAATTTTTTCAGTTGTGAATTTTGTAACATGCATGTCATTATTTATGAAATTTAATCACGGGTAGTCAAAGTTTATAGTTCTTTGTACATAGCGATGTTGCTTTATTAGTTGCTACCACTTTTATTAAACAAGTTATTAACCTGGTAACCTGTTTAATAACCTGTTTAAGGCGACCCGAACCCGAACCCGACACGACACGATTATTAAATGGGTCGGATTTGGGTTGAGCATTCTTGACACATTTATTATCCCAACACGACACAAACCCGACATGACACGACCCATTACCAGCCCTACTATGAATTGGAAATTTTGAAATCTTTCTGTTTTGTAAGTTGGAAAAAGACTACTCTATTTCCTCCTCTATATTAAGAAGTTAAGTTGCTATGGATACTTATTGAAGTTTGAAAATCGTTTTTTTTTTTTTTGGTTGGATTGAAAATCGATTTTGTTATAATTAATTTGGGAATGAGAATATAAAAATGAAATAATGGCAGTCCAGATTAATTTCAACTTTGGTGTTGTACTGCACCAAACAATTGCTAAAAATCCAGTCATATCCCAAACAGTCCAGTGTAATATAAAGGGGTTAATTCAATCCCGTCTAGTCCAGCCTACCGAACGGGGCCTTTTTGTTCTTGGACAGGGTTTGAAACCTGGCCTATTTGTGGTAAGGTCGGTCTGGTAATTGAACTTCGATAAAAATTCATAGCAAAACTGGAAAGAAAGAAAAGTGGGAGCAATAGCATAAGCCGTATTTTTCAGTCTTGGATATGTATCTATTATAGAACGAAACGTAAAGCCTGTGTTGCATGGTCCGTTTTTAATTAAATACCATTAGCTCACATAATCTACATGCACTAATCCCAGAAAAAAAAAGAAAAAAAAAGAAGATAAATTACATGAGTTCCTAAAAGCTAAAGAAAGAAAAGAACTCAACCCTGTAAAATTGTTCTTTAATGTAGCACCTTCATTTTTTATTTTTTTTTATATGTACCGAGCTATTATTTATTGCACCTGTTTGTGCCATATCACAGCTCTTCTAGTTTTGTAGATTCAGTAATGAAGTAGGATAAAAATAGGAATTGGGGTGAGAGAGATTGAACACAAGAATGTGCAGAAGAATGAATTAATTTCATTTTCTTCATTCCATTAAAAATACATCACTGACCTTCAAATTCTACCTCCAATCTCAGTAAATTAGCATTTTTAAGCCCCCATCATGTTCAGTCAATCTGTCATATGGCATACATGCACTGAGAAAAGTTTTCTGCACCAAAACCTGAGCAAAAACAGTAAGACAAGGTAAGGACAACCAATTACCATGCAAGAGTTGCAAATTAATTCTGAATTCAACAAGTTAATAGCAGAACATAACATGCAAAATAGAGTCCAGAAACATATGAAGTGATTTTGCAAAATCCAAAGCCTGTTTTATCCAAGAAAAAAGAACAAAAAAGAAAAGCTAATATCTGATATGATATCTGAAGCTTCTCCACAAAATCTAAACTACACCAGTTTTCTGGAACCATTTCCCACTGCTACTTTTGCTTTCAAACAGACAATGCCATTGCAGTTTGCAGATCCACTGTAAGTAGAAGCCAAAGTGGCTTCTTGACTTCAAATGGTTCAAAAATTCTAGTAGCTAGGAGGTGCTGTATGAGGTGCCATTGCCGATTCTGTAATTCATAGCTTGGAATGAGATATTGCCAAACTTGCTGCAATGGTGAAGTGCTATTTGTGCTATTTGTGAAATGAGATTATCTCAAACTCAAATTAACATGATCCTAAGTTGTTTCATTGGAGTTGAAAACGTGAAAAGTGTGCCAAACTGTAGGAGATGCTCCGAACTTTAGGCATTCATGTTGCCGCCCCTTGATAACTATAAAATACTTAAGTTGGAACTTGTTAGGGAAAAGGACATCCCACTTACATTGTTGCAATATGAAGTTTGTCACCGAAAACAAATTCACATTCATGCAACTAGATTAAAGGTCATTGATGCGATAAAATAAACTTTACTATGATGTCCGGCAACATATCATCAGCTAATATCTTCATGGAAAAAAATTGCTAAATATCCATATTCGAAGTATAAAGAGACTGAGAGAAAGAATACCTTTTTTTCTTTTTTTTGTCTTTTTTTTTTATTTAGAAAACAAGCAGTGATGTTGTCCAATTGGAACTACTGAGGCCTCTTATCATTAGTAGAATTAACTCCTATGCCGGAACTTCCCTGTGAACGTCTTTGTTCTTGACCAATAGGAAAGATAAATTGATTTAATGCAGGTTCATCTGCTGCCTTCCGTTTTAAATTATCATCAAAATCACTGCTGCCCAAATTCTTCTTCTTCATGTTATCATCAATCCCACTGTAGTCCAATTTCTGCAAAATACTTGGAACCATCATATTCCCATCCTTGCCAAACTTACTTCCCCTTTCCATGTCAAATTTCTCTTTAGAGCCAATGAAGCCTCTGTTACTCTCTGAAGCGATGGATCCCATTACTGTGTCGTCGTCTTTTGAGACCCATGCTCGGAAGTTGACCATTGAAGGTGGAATCCTTGAGCAGAACACTTCTTTCAAGTTTCCCAGTACTCCCTTAGTGTATGGGTTTTCATTCTTATCGTAACGGTAACGAAAATTCTCATAAGTCGTCTGTGACAAAGCAGTGGTCAGAATGAAAAAATCTAAATTCAGAATAAAACACTGGGTAAGAATTCAAATGACAGTCGTGCTAAACAATGTAAACAAAGATAAGCCATCTTGTTATCATGTAGATGCAAGATGAAAAATATGCACGCAGCAACTATACATGCATAACATATCCAAAAAATAGTAGGGATTATCAAGTGCGGAGGTAGACAGAAACACATATGTGCAACTCATTCTGCACAAAATTAGCAGATAACACTGTACCCCAAATACTTAAGTTGTTAGGGATGTGCAAAAATTTTACATCAACTTAACATCCCCTCTATACCAGGAAAAAAAAATAAAAGCAAGAAGAAGAAGTGTAAGCTATTTAGGAATGAGCCAACAACGTCTTCCAAGTTAACCCCCACCTCCCTCAGGTGCATCACTATGGACATAGAGAAACATATATCTGCACCCAAGACCTCTCAGAACCAAAGTTCTGATACCATGTCAAATTTTGTTGGTTTACCACTACTACCACAAGTTTAAGCTTTTGAGTTACATTGTAGCCTAACAAGAACAAACCAACCTTTCAGTATATTAGAGATAATGGTTAGCGAGTATTAGTTATTCTGTACCCCTAAATTATCAGATCTGTGATAGAGTTTGTGATAATCTACAATTCATGTCAATATCCTATATGACATATATGCATAGGTAGCTATCCCCTTTCCTGTATATAGTTATACGTTAATTCAAGGCAGGTAATGCATTAAAGATACATTTCTTACCAAATTAAGCAAGAGAATCGTCAATCCCAAAGAAGAAAAGAAACCTAGAACAATACATCTATTCTAGTTACCCTGACCAGTAGTTTTCCATCTCAATTGAGGATTTTGAGATCAAAGGTTAAAGTTGACTGCAGCAGAGCAGTGGCACTAGACAGCACAGTGAAGGAGGGATTTTTTTCCTTATGTAGGCCGTCTAAAAACATGTACTTAGCATAATCTAAATCATATTTTATGAAATGAACCCAAATACGCACGGTGGCACTAGATAGCACAATGAATGTATCATTATTTCCCTTATCATTCCTCTCTAATATAGATATAGATGTCTGCAATACAGTATTGAGGATACATTGCAGAAAACTATGGACAACTAACAGATAATCTTAGTTTTATATATGAGAAGGAAAGCGACCAGACTACAAGAAATTGCAATAATTGATAAATGATTTGGAAAAAATAATAATAATAAGAAAGCAAAGAGGTCTACCTGGTTGGTGCAAATTAGATAGATATGGAAAACTGTTAGCCCACCAACAAACCATACTGCTACAAAGCAATATACTATGAGAATAACTGATACGATGTCATGTCCCATGGCCCTCCATAGATTGCCACCTTGTCGAAGAATGTTGATCCAAGACAAGACAAAGACATATATGCACAGGAAGGTTGATGACGAAATAAACAAAATGAAAAATGGATAGTTACGCTGCAAGAACAAGAACATGAAAGAGGTAGGTTAGAAAGAGTGCAAATTGTTTTATATTGGAACAAGCTCTTTTAGGTAGTTTTCCTCAAGGAAACTAATGAATCCTATGGGTGAATTGTATTTTGCGAGTTTGAAACCTTCCATATTTTAGCCAACGCATGACCACATTACTTTTTCTTATGGTACACATAGCTTGCTAGTTACCAAAGTATCCATTTTAATGAAAGAACATTAGTCTGGTTGAGTGTTTCATAAATTTTGTGACCCCTTAGGTTGTCCTACATCACATTGCTACTTGGTATCAAGCCATAAGACAAACTTTTCTTCCTGCTCCTGGTGTTTTCTTCACTCTTGTTTACGGTCACATTTATCCCGTTGTCATCTTTTTAGCTAAACTTATATATTCATAGAGTTATACAAAAACCAATACCTTTTTAGGCAAAGAAAGACTTTTCTTATAAAACAAGGAACAGAATTCACTTCAACACAAGTAACTGAGAATATCAACTTTTACCAATTGACAAAGCCAAATGAAGAGTTTGGGACATAATATCCAACAAATTCTCAAATATAATGCAATACACTGACCAGAAGAATTTCTAAGTTTCATTACCTCCACTTGAAAACTAGCAGCCTTATTCAATTTCCATTTAGACACCCGGAACATAAATTGCAGAGTTAATAGTTGGGAGGGGAAGAAACTTACTAATCCAATACACTGACCCACCCATGGACAGTGGTGATCAAACTTCTGAACACAGTTGTTGCAGATCGAGCAATGAGAAGCACGCGGTGGACGATATAGCAAACAAGTGTCACAAAACTTTACCTTCACTACATGGCCATTGACCTGTACATCCTTTATTCGGGGTATTCTCAAATTAGAGGCTTTGTTATTGACCCACTCCATCGATCCAGACATATCATATGCCTCATCAGAATCAGGTGGTCGAGAGTTCCTTGGAATGATACCAGGATCCCTACCAGATGTCAAGTACAGAAAAGTGAAATCCTGCATGAGCCAATATAAGTCAGATTTGAAGTTTTTCATTTGGTGAAGCAGGCTCCCACTGTACGAAAAAGAATTTCAATTTACCAACCAAAACAGTGAGGATTATTCCCCCAGTTAGTACAGGATAGTCATAATGTCCATGTTCTCCTTTCATCGTTACAAGCATTCTTATGCAGAATGTTAGTGCAGGACATCCAATCAAAAAGCTAGTTAGAAACAGTGATGCAGCATCATGACCAAAGACTATTCTTCCACCACACAAAAATTTCTGTCAAGAAGAGAAGTTTTTAGTGTTAGTCCATATGATAATCAAATGTGAAATTGTTATTCTAGCCACTTTTGACATGGATGTACAAAATTACCTAACTTTAGATGGATGATTTTGAATGCAAAAGAATGAGTGACGGTAAACACATTCGTAAACACATTCATGAACACAATAAATGTGTTCGTATTACTTGGTTAAAATGCATAACAGCCTCATTTTTCAGAAAATTTGTTTGGTAGATGAATAGTTATAATTTTCTATATGCAGGACATGGGTAGAAACAAAGTTAATCTTCTCAACTGATCCACACAATAAAAAATTAATAGAACTGCCCTATATATTATTCCATAAGCATGATATACAAACAAGAGACTATCTGTAACAAAGATAGTGTGGCACCTTCAACCCCAAAATTTAGTTCAACAACTTTTAAACCCCTCAGATAGTGAACCTACTAATTGATGAGGTGCTTCTCAGATCATTTCTTCAAATTTTATTTTATTTTTTTAAATTGTTAGGTCCTTCTTAGATCAATTACGTCTCGTTAATCGGTTGAAGCTTCTCAAACAACTGGATTGACAATAATATGCAAAATTAGCATCTAAAACAACAGAAAAGTACATGAAGTTGATTCCTACATAGATGTTCTAAGGCTTGACAGAAAAAACATAAGGGTCAAGACAGAGTTAAGATCACTTGAAAAAAAAGAAGCAAAGAACTGCTCAAAATACAAAGGACAAAGTCATGGAACATTTTTATGCTCAATTTGAATGCCAAGCATGCTAGGGGGTAAAAACTCCCAAGTACAACAACGTACCGTACCAACTCAACACCTCCTTTGCAATTTAATGTCAACATTTAAACAGAATGAGCTGTTAACCCAGATAACTAGACTTCCCAAAGATGTATGTTTTACTTCACCTCTGGAGAATCATATTTCAATTCAGAATTAGGAAGACAGTCTTCCAATTCTATACCTAAGCCTAATGGTACTTCTGACAACCACAGAAACAAACTCATGAGACCAAAAAAATTGTAAAATGGGTAACAATTATATCCACACACAAAAAAGGCCCAAATGATGAATTATTATCTAAAAATCCACAAAACCAAGCTGCAACCCCAAGGCAGGCATAAAAAGGGAGCAATTGGTTTAAAAAACATGAAACAAATCATTCTGCATAAACAAGATCTCCACAAGAAAAGAACCCATAATCATCATGAGCATATAACATCATACATTGTTACCCTGCCAGACTAGGTAGAGCCTTTCTTTTTCAGGGCTGGGTTTCGGAGGAGGAGCCACGGCTGTGTCGTCGTCCATGCCATTGGAGGGAACATCCCAAACTTGGCTCTTTTTCCTACTCATAATAAAATTTTCAATTCAATTTTTTTCCCTTTTCTTTTTAGGTTTCTTCAACAATCTCCTTTTATTCGCATATACCCGCATCAAAATGAGACCATTTTTCTGATGGGTAAGCGAATGAAACGAGATTTAAAAAAACACAGCTGTGGGTTGTAGGAGGATGCCCTTTCACATGATATTCATCTGGGCCTAATGGCTTCCCCTCTCTCTCTCTCTCTCTCTCTCTGGTTTTTCTACCTGTTTGCCTATGCCTGCCCCGTATTCAGAATTTTGCTCACCCACCTCATCAATCTTACAAATCCCCTCTCTCCAACAAACTTGCTGTCAAACGGGTCTCCGGCTTCCAAATACGACCGCCTTTTTCGCGCCCAAACCGATATGTTTTTTACTGTTACAATTACACCCTTCCATATATTTACTACACGTAACGTATATGCTCAATTTCTCATGCATTTTGCATCATGGCTCTAATAAGACGAAAATTATTATACTTTTTTTCTTTGCCTAAATTATAAGAGTGGGACTTGAGGTCATACATCAAGACTTGTTTTCCATTTATTGTTGGTTTTGGGCTGATTGTGTGGTTTAAAAGGTCAAGGAGCTTTTTATGATGATGATCATGTTGTGGAAGTTGACGTGAAGGGGAAAGATGGACCATGGCCTCAAAACTTTTAAGTCTATTTTTATTGATTTGATGAATGATGAGATTTCAGAGGGAAACCGATCAACGACAACATTTTCCCAAACTAGTTGGCAAACTATCATAAATGAACTTCATATTAGGACGAACTACCCTAATAGTATTGCCTAGCTAAAAAATAAGTACCAATCTTTTGAGACAAACGTATAGAAAGTTCAATAAAATTTTGACTCATACTAACGGACTGGCGGATCAATAAATTTTCCTTCGTGAGGCCAAGAACTTGTAAAGTCTGTCTTAGCTTACATTGGCTAATGGAGCCTACCAACAATCTGTAAAGTCTTTGCATAATATAGCCCAAGTCTCAACCATTCATTTGACCCTTTGCCCTACCTCTGCCTTTTTTTAGGCATTCCCCCATTCAACATAAAATATCATGAAAACTTGGCACTTTCATAATTGTAGAACAAGATTGAGTGGAGGCTAATGCCTTCACTGACTCCTTACTAGATCCGCCATTGAGTGGGAATCCAACTTTTGGAGCTATTATTGTAGAAGATGATGCATTGAAAACCTTTCTAACTAAGGTATGAAAAACTTTGCAATGTATTAAAAGATTCAAAAATTAGATATGTAATTCCGTATAAGTTGGTTTTGCTTCCCAAAAGATTTAAAAAGAAGGGTTAATCTTTTTATTAGTCCTTGAACTTAAACCCGATTTGCATTTAAGTATCTCAATTTCCAAAATGATTTCCATGGTCCTTTAACTTCACTTTCATGAGGACAAATGGTCCTGCCGTCAATATTGTTAACTTTTCTGTTAAATACATGGGCAAACTGGTTTTTGTATCAAAATTGATTAAAATATGAATAAAAAATTAAAAAACTAAAAAATTAAATTAAACTCTCCCTTTTCCCCTCCATCCCAATGTCTACTCCTCCAAAACTTTATTATTATTATTATTTGGTTTTTTTTATGTGATTTTCTTTTATTGTTATTTTAAAGATATAAATTTTTATTCATTTTTTTGGTTTTAATATAAAAATACTATTTTGCCCCTGCATTTAACATAAAAAATTGACAGAAGCAACGGTAGGACTAGTTGTGCAAACGAAACTAAAGTTAAGGGACCACGGGAACCATTTTGAAAATTGAAGTACTCAAATACAAATTGAATCTAAATTCAGGAACTAATAAAACGATAAATCCTAAAAAGAAAGGTTTCCCCACTATTAGAAATTGATTAAAATAGTATTATTGAAGGCTAAAGCCGCTTATTATTTTATTTCCCTATTTTTGAAGAGTTGTGGGCTGGTTGTAACTTGTATTCGACAAAAAGAACCTACAATCCGACAGACACGAAAAGACAGTGAAAGTTCGTATAGTCCCCGCACCTACCTAAGCGGGCGGGGTTTGAAAAATATATATCCTCTCACAATACATTTTCTTTACGTTTTTCCGACCCAACAAAAAAAAAATTCTATTTTTGGTCAACATGGAAGGACAAAGTAAACGAATCTTATTCATCATCAGCATCCCCTAGAGCCTGAGCATTGGCCAGCCACCATTTTTGTGCAAAGCGTAAGCATTGGTGATTTCTGTGCGAGCAAAATGGGGAGGATTGGTTTGCTTGTATCAGATTTCACAATCTCGTTCATGTGGGTTTGGTCAGGGGTCTTGATTAAGATGTATGTTTACAACAATCTGGGGTTTGGCCATGAACCCACCGGTGAAATTATCAAATCCACTCTGTCAATTGTAAACATGTTCTTCTTTGCCTTGCTGGGAAAGATTACCAATGGTGGCACTTACAATCCTCTCACCGTTTTTGCTGCCGCAATCACTGGGGATTTCACCCGCTTCCTTTTCACTGTTGCTGCAAGAATCCCTGCTCAGGTAACCCAACGCCCCCTTTTCATGGGCTTGTCTTATTTGGTTGTTTGGTTGGCTAGATACAAAACTTGAGGAGGGAAATGGTAGAATTTAGAGTGAATGAATCTTGGGTTTTGATCTTTGTATGTAGAGTTGATTTTTACAATTTTTGGTTGCGGAAAATCTAATTTGGGTGGTTGAAATCTGATTTGGCTTTAAATAGCGGTTCTGGGTTATCTTGGTTTCCTAGTTTCTGTGATACATGAACAATTTGGGTTGTTTGAAAATTTTGAAATATACGTGCCTTTTTTTTGTTGTTGAACAATTTGAGATATTGGTTGTTCTTGTTTGTGTTCTCTATTTGACTGCTTTAGTGAAATAGAAATTATACATCTTCAAACAGATTTAATTAATTGAGGAATTGTTTTCCGTGTGGGAAATGCCAATTTATGTCGCTTTCTGTTGATTTTGGAATTTAGATAATCTCATGACATATATTACAACAGACCTATTATGGTGATACTCCATACAAGTCTCTAAATATGCTCTGCCTTCGCTCCTTTATTATACCCTATTAAGTGGTCCTTTCTGAATTATATTGTGCGTAAATAATTAGAATAGATGTTCTAGATGACACTAATGCCATGAAACAAGTAGTTTGTATTTTTTCCTTAAGAGAGAGAACGAAATTCTTAAGAAGAGTGGCACTAAAATGAAAACATTAGTTGGAAAAGAAGTGAACTGTTGATATGTTGTTCAAATTGGATAGATTTGATCTAAATAGTTCACCATCCTAAGACATAGTTGAAGAAGATGAACCACATGTATCTATGAATGCAACAATATGAAGGCCGATGAGGGAAGAACGGGAAGCAAAGAAAAAGTTTACGCTAAAGAGAGAGAAACTAAATGAAACACAAGCAACGAGCCCCCATTTGTCTACTCGTTTTGTAACTTCTACAACTTCTTCCTGAATGATTGTAACCCTAAGGTATCTAAGGAAGGCATATAGACTGCCAAGGGCAGTTATCTTGCACACCCCTTGGTCTTCAGTAAATGGAGCTGTGGTAAAAGGAGAAGATGACCTAATAACTTCTCCTACAACCCTTCCCATTACCAGAATCCCCCTTTGTTTTAAGATTGCTGTCCTAGGAGGTTGTCTGGTGACAGCTCTGACCCTTCCCCTGCTGCTCTCAATACTCCATTTTTTATGAGATCGTGGTAACTCTTCCTTAGACCACCCTTCCTAGCTGCAAAGGGGCAAAATTGATTGATGCACCTAAACGAAGAAGCTTGGGTCCTCTTCTCTTCAGTCTCCTCTGCCGCTGCAAATCCTATTGGACCGTAGATAGCAATTTATAGTGGCCGTCTTTTAACTCTTCAACACTTGAGATTGATTGGCCTTGAGAGAACGTCAATTAAGCTCGCTTTTGTTTTATCAGGTTCTACTTCCCAAGAACAGACTCTCCAATTCAGTGGTAAAAAAATCTCATTCAAGAGTAATAAAGGCACATATCAAAGCCCAAATCAGAGCTCCTATCCCCTTTCATGACAGCTTTCTGGCCAAAATAGGATCCTTATGTCCTCAATTTGGTTCACATGCATCTAGAACAGATTGTAGAAGGTGGAAAGTGGAATCCACTGCATGTTTTCAGCCTTCTTCTATGATAAAGTATAGCCCAAGGTACAGATACTAGCTTGGATAATTAATTGCGGCAAGTCATATCACTTGTGATCACTTATTTCTTCGTTCTCCTCTGGCATTAAACTTATTCTTGAGGTTGTTTAGGGAAGCTGAACTGAGTAGGATAACTCCAGCTACATACAAGTCTGTTGTTTTGGACAGAAGCACAAGACTTTTGACAAGGGAAGCAAGGCAAAAGCTAGAGTTCCACTGTTCTTTCAAGTGTTGTGCATCAAGAGAGAAATAGGACTTTTTATAGTTATAGACTAGTGAATATGGGTTGGAGGTTTGATTAGAGCTGGTCAAGTGACGAGCTTGACCTCAGAAAATGTCCTTGAAAGACCCCATGGTGTTTTAGACCAGATAGCTGCCTCTTCTCTTGTGCAGTGACATTGCTGTCAGATCTCTTTTGGTGACCTTTTACCGTGGCAGTTGTTTTTTCCAAATTCTTGGAGTCATGTTGTATGGTTCAATATCATGCATTCGTTGGTACTAGCTTAAATGGAAATTATTGACTACTTATAATGCTATAATTGAGCTTTTGACTATGTAATTAAGAGTTGATTAACTGATTAGGCATAGATTATGGAATCAGACATGTTTTCCTAACTAAGCCCTGTGTCTCTATCGAACCAATATGGAAAACATAGAGAACTAAGGAAATTTGAGAGTTCATCCAAAATGATGAAGAATAAAATCAGAGGAAACATTGTTTCTCTTGTTTTCCAACAAGGTTGGAGTGAAAATACCAGTTGGACTGTACTGTTCCTGCGTGAAAACTATGATAAGGATTTTTTAAATATTAAAGCTCAATTACAGGTGTGATATCCTGCACTCCTTGGTGTTAGTTTTGTTGGAGAGTATTGTTATAAACCTGTAATTGAGCTTTGATTATGTAATTACGAGTTGACTGAGTGAATAGACATTGATTATGGAATAATGTACCTTTTCCTAGTTAACCCTTGCATGTACTAGTATAAATTCATAAAGAAGGTTAACCCAAGCATTGAGTGAAATTATCAGTTGAACTAAGCTGTTACTGCGTGTAACCTATGATAAGGCTTTATCTTCCTGCTCCTATAACTTTTCTAAACATATTATCTGTTGTGGGAGGTACTACTTGAAATGATTTTCCTAATTCCATATTTTACAGTGATGACAACTTAATTTCTCTCATATCTCTTATCTCTTCAGGTTATTGGCTCTATTGCTGGGGTCAAACTCATAATTCAGCTCTTTCCTGAAATAGGTCTTGGGCCACGTCTGAATGTTGATATCCATCGAGGTGCACTTACAGAAGGATTGCTAACATTTGCAATTGTTACTATCTCACTTGGGCTTGCCAGAAACATCCCAGGGAGTTTCTTCATGAAGACATGGATCTCAAGTGTTTCAAAGTTAACTCTTCATATTCTTGGCTCTGATCTGACCGGTGGTTGCATGAACCCAGCCTCTGTAAGTACCTACTACAATTAATCATTAATCACTTAGAAACTTGAATGTATTAAACCTTATTGACTTATGTAGGTGATGGGATGGGCTTATGCTCGTGGCGCCCATTTAACGAAGGAGCATATACTTGTCTACTGGCTTGCCCCGATTGAGGCGACTCTACTGGCCATATGGACATTTAGGGTGCTAGTTCCACAACTAAAAGAGGAAAAGGTAGACAAGAAGGCTAAATCAGAATGAAGAAATTCCACTGCATTTCTCCATGTCAAACGGAGGAGCAAACTTGTTAGCCTTTAGAAAAAGTGGACAATGGCTAAATTAGCCCAAGTTTCTCTTGTATATGAAGTCAATTGTGTCCTTGAATTTGCAGTCTGTTGATGATCTAACCTGTTAGCCTTTAGAACTGAATTTTGTGTGTTCAAACCGTCCCATTCAATCTGCCGTTTATAAAGAGGATTTTTTATTTTTTATTTTTTATTTTTTATTTTGCTTAAGGATTTGAAAAGAAGATGTAGCACAAATTTGAATGACATCATCAACTGGGAATTTTATGTTCAACCTTTCGCCGACCATCGTTATCCATTTAAGGAGAGAGATTGAATAAGACAGCAGAACAAAGCAGGTGGGAGATTTACAAAAATTCTCCATCCTAACATGCTTGTCGCACAAGAATCCATTTCAACGACATTCAAGATGATAAAAAAATCCACTCGATTCCGCATACTTTGCAGTATCTATGTTACAGGGTAACATTTAACGGCAAAACACATATACCAAAACTTGCAGGAAAGTGGCATGCATTATTCTCAATGCTGCTAACACTAGACCATTTCAATGCCCTCAACCTCATGACATAAAAAATGCTTCAATTATGTATAACGATAGTGCTCTCAACCATTGCTTTACATATTCATTCTAATTGGGATCACAGGAAGACCTTTGAACTTTAAAACCCTACTGGTACTACTATGAGATGAATAGAAGAGACGAATACAGCTAAGTTCTTTTTTCATCTTTGAATGTATACAGGCTTGCAATTAAGCAGCATTTTCCGACCCCAACGAGACAGTCTTCCCTTGACATGACTTCAAAGATGGGCATCATTACTCCAAGGTCTGTGCTTGTCATTGTCTAGTTATGCAATCCAGCTTAGTATGGCAGCAGCAAGCAGCTACATAAATTAATGGGTCATCTGGCGCTGTAGATAACGAAAAGAATACATACATACACCTGTAATCTGATATGCAAAACAGACCAAAATTGCTCAAATTTCTCAGTCTGCATCACCAAGTCCATCACTCCCGTCCCCTCTTTTGGATATAGGTGCAAAATGTGAGCTTGATTTCTTGGTCTGTGAAGCAACTTCAGCATTCTTTCTCAAGACGGCACCTGGTGATGGGTAAGGACGCTGTTGGAAGAGAGGACCCTGAAATATACCAGAAACATAACATCATCTAATTAAAGCATGACAGCGTTTCAAATATAGTTCATTTCAAATGGTAAAATCAACATGCAACAGGAAAATATTTATGTGCATCACTAGGAGAGAAAGGAAGCATCACATTCTGATGTTGTTGACAATTTCAAGTATCAGTAGATATACAAACATGGACAATATTCCCATGCATGGAGGTGTATCATCCAGGTTGCATCACTTGTGAAATATCCAAGGTAATAAACAATTTTCTGTTTTTCCTATTTTATCTTTGTAAACCATTGAGCTAAAGTTCATATATATATTTACTGGCCCATTATAACAAGATAATGAGACAAATTTATTGAGGCAAAAGTATTGAGTTTACTGTGGCAGTGGTATCAGCAGCTCGTGGCTGCACTCCTTTAAGGCCTACAACCCTGAAAATAAGCAGCAGATAAAATTTTCAAATATTAAAAGGAGGAAACAAAATAAAACATCACTCTAAAATGATCAATCAAGTTTGTGGAACATACCAGCCACCACGGGGAGCATCTGAATATGAGCTGGGGTCCATAGGATCCAATTCCTCATCCTCAGAGTAAGAACGTTTCTTACTTTCCTTTTTATTTCCCTTTCCCATTGGAGGTTTCCAATTGGACCTAAAAACCGAAAGTAAAATCACATCTCTTACATATAACAGCAGTCCAAGACAACTTCACTGCATTTAAGGTTCTATGGACACTTATGACTTCGTAGTTAAAAGCAAGCAGTTACTTAAGAAAACCTAGCTCCATGAAAGACAGGTACCTCTGTGTGGGGGCCTTTCTGTCGGATTCTCTTTTAATATCTACAGGATCTGGGGTCTGGTGATGATTATGCATACTAGTCATCAAGTACTGGCTTTGTGGAAGATGAAGAACTCTGCAAGTGATAAAATAATCCAGAAAAACAAGTATCAACGCAATCATGCACACAAATTTGTATATATTGAGAACCACAACTCCGAGAGAGAGATAGAGAGAGAGAGAGAGAGAGAGAGAGAGAGAGAGAGAGAGAGAGAGAGAGAGAGAGAGAGAAAGAGAGAGGAGAGATTTGCATCTGCAATGCTTTAAAACTCTTGTCTATTAAAGCCATTGTCAACTTATTACAAGTAGATTTACCGTATATTGAACACTGACACACGAAACTTCAGTACTAAACATGTAAAACATGACATGCTTCTATAGAAAATTGGAAGTTCAGAACAAAATACGTTCACCACGTGCCATATATACACTTGGTCAGTAAAGTAAATACACTTGGTCTCACATTGGGGAAAGGTAATGTACTTTTTGTTTTTTAATCCACACTGAGACATGTTAATATGCAAATCCACTTACGCCAAATTTAATTTGGTATCAAAGCCTCAATATGTAAAAGAAAAAAGTATCTCTAGAAACCACCCCTCTGCCACCTCTCTCTAGCTGCCAGTGCCTCTTCACCCACTTATCTTCCAGCTTCTGCTCACTAGGGTTTGCTGGCGAGAAGTATCCACACTCATGCAGTTTTGAAGGATAAAGAACCACTTATGCCCCAGGCTTTAGCTTGACTTATTGCTAATGGGAGGATGAATACTTGTGACATGGAGCGGAGGTGGAGACCTTATTGTAGTTTGCCTATCTCCTTAGTGGTGTGTCATATGAAGAAAGGATGCTGAAGGTTTGAAACCTTTATTGCTCCATTTTCTGGTTCTATATTCTTTGTGGATAAGAACGTTTAGGGAGATCAATTTGAGTAGGGAGATTCCAGCTTCTTGTAACACTTTACTATATAAAAGGTTAATTTAGAGGTAGGACGAGGTGATTGGTGTTGGGGAGATATGATTTGTGGGAAATAGTTGGATGGAGAGGAATAGGAGAATTTTTTAGGGTGCAAGGTGTGAGAAGGTCAATAATTTTGGGGACAGAGTTTGATTATGAGCCTCCTTTTGGGTTTCCGTTCCTTAAGAGTTAAGGAATTGGTCTTTTTATACTAATTCTTATTGAGAGATTGTAGCCACGTATTTTAGTTAGTTTTTATTTTTATTTTAAAATTTATTCTTGTTGATGTATTTTATGTTTTTTGGAGACACCTTGTTCCCTTTGTTGGAACTCTTTTTCTTATTAATAAAATGAATCAAAGTTGTATATGTTTTAAAAAAATTGAATTGGTTTGTCGTTACTTCAGTATTCATGAATCAACCAGTGGTTGGTGGACATCTCTTTCCTAGCTTGGGGGAAAGTATAGAACATTTTTGGCACATGTTATTTAACTATGGATCAGTTCCACCAGCACTCCCTCAGGTATGGGGGTTATTTCTCCTGAACCCCAACAGGTATCTTGTGAACAAGGGAGCCATCTTACCTTGTGCAATGATTGCAGTAACCCCACATCTGAACAAGGCCTAGTCCCCATCCACCGCAACCCGTGCATCTCTTTGTTTTGGATGATTCATCCTTCTCTGCTTGTACCTCGGCTGATTGGCCATCCCAATAAACATTAGCAGGATTTCTAGAAGCCAAGCTGTCAAAATGTTGAGATGCAAGTGCAACCTGCTCTGATGAGTTAGGGTGTTTCCATTGTGACACATGTGTCTTTGTATTGTAGTAATACTTGTGACCTGTGCATGAAAATATGAAAGTTCTAAGTTTGAGAAGAAAAGAAAAAAGAAACAGAATGCAAACAACTTTACTTATCAATTAAATTTTGTCTGTGTAGTCTGGTTATGTTTCACTACCACATCTTCATGAAAAATGTATATACTATTTAGGTTCGTGGGCAGCTCTCCCTGGAACTTTATTGGCAAAATATTCCCACACCTATCAAAAGAAACATACAACACATCACATCAACCTCCCTAAAGCAGAAGTGGATATCTGTTCTTCAAAGTGGTAAGTGAGACATGGCTCTACTTTGTCTGGGACTTGGTTTGCAATTTCCAGAAACAAGACTGGCTACCTGATTCTCATACAATGATCGCCTTGTCAGTTTAACCCATGTCAACGACTGTATGGGAATGACATATTTCCTTGGATAACTGCAAAATGTGGGTTCTTAACTCCAAAAACAGGGGATTCTGCAGTAATTACTCGACAATGATCACTTCATGACTTTAGTAAAACGAATCATATATACTGTGATAGACGTAAAATACGCATATAAGAAGGCTATGATTATCGCTCCCATCCTCAAGCCCAATCTCAATCTCAACTTCCACTACCATTACCAGCCATGCCTGAATCAAAATCCTCTCCACCATCTCAAACCATTATTTGCACAACCCCTTTTTCTCAACCTTAGATGTTCAAAACTCCAACCATAATCAATTGCATTTGTCAAAACCACAGAAGCCCAAGCCACTCAAAACTCCAACCATCGTCAATTGCATTTCTCAAAACCACATCAGCCCAAGCCAAGAGGGGAAATTCTTGGATCACCTAAGACCACTGCCCAATCTTTGCTGCCCCACCAGAAGTCGGTGGTCCTGCTACTAAACCCAATTATCATTGCATCCTGAGACCAAATTGAATATTTTTCCTTTACCCAATGTTTAATTTAATAAGAAACAAATTTTACTAATAAAGGAAATTATACAAGTGAGACAAACCTGATGTCTGACCAAGTTCAAACCATATATGTCACCCAGAAACATAAATGCAAATCACTATTAGATCAAAGCTCTCCCTAACCAAGAAGAATAACACAAAGGATTCATCTTCAAAATCTTTAAAATGAAGAGGCGCTAAATATTTGGTTCTATCGCAAAGTAACTTCACCCCTTCCTTACCTTCACAGAACATTTTATTCCTTTCCAAACACAAGAACCAAGACTGCGGACCACCAGAAAGTAACTGCCCCTTTATAATTCCCAACAAGAAGGCACCCCCCCACCAACGAAAGATAACAACTACTAAAGAGTAACCACCTTCTTGTCCTTGGAACTGTTATCTTTTGTTGGAGGGTGATCGTGTGAATAATCTCAGCTCTCATTCCATGGAAGAACATGTCCTTTTTCTATAGTTCTTCACCTTTCTTTTTTTCTCCTGCTTTTGTTCTGAACTTTGAACTGCCTCTTATTTTTTCTTTTCTTCAAGAATCACAAGCATCATTTACTATCTGAAGGATATAGAATCTCTCTCTCTCTCTCTCTCTCTCTCTCTCTCTCTCTCTCGCTGACTCTTATTTTTTCTTTTCTTCAAGAATCTCTATCATTTACTATCTGAAGGATATAGAAAATCTCTCTCTCTCTCTTGAGCTGACTCTTATTTTTTCTTTTCTTCAAGAATCTCAAGCATCATTTACTATTTGAAGGATATAGGAAATATATCTGAAGAATATGTGAAAGAGAGTGGCACAGAGTGTACTGTTTTATAAATCCTCCATCTCTCTCTCTCTCTCTCTCTCTCTCTCTCTCTCTCTATATATATATATATATATATATACACACACACACACACACACAAATTTTCCTCTGCGGACATCCAGACATTATTATCGCACAGACGCCATGTATTTTCTACTAGCCCTCCCCGTTTACAATGGCATCCGCACAATAATAACATGCAGACATCCAGATGAGAGAATAATTGTATATATATAGTGCGGCTCTCTGCAGGAATTTTGGACGTCCATGTCAATAACATATTAATAATGTATCGCTAAAATATCAATAACATGTCAATAACTGGTCCATACATATGTTTAACATGTTATTGGCATATCAATAATCTATTGACACGTTACTGATATGTTATCGATATGTTATTCATGCATCCGTCCTTTAACGTCCTACAGAAAGAATCTCACAATATATAATACTATATCAATATAAACAAATTTATCCTCTTTTTTTTTTCATTTTTCATTAAGGTCTTACTACTTTTTTGTCATCGACGGTCATTTACGAATGGAAACTGAAACAAGAGAGCCAAGTGTAATTTACTAAGACTAAAGTGCTATCTACACATCCACAGTGGATACCAGTGACTTCGTGAAATCCCTGGGATGTTGGTGTACTTCTCTCAGAATACACATAGAACATATTTGGCACGCATACCTGTTGTTCCATCCAAAGCCTCCACCCAATCTTTTGGAAGAGATACAGGTGATGGAAGTGGTGTAACAGAAGATGTCTCAGCAGGCTTTTCCCATTGACTCTTGCCACTGACCTCATTGTAATAATACAACACACCACTTGCAGGGTCTTTTGCCTCCACCTAAAAAGTAATACAAGTATTAGGGTAATAGCAGCATGAAAGAACACAACATGACATTTTAAATAGACTACAATTTTACTAATTTCAGAAATTTAAATTATGGCCTCGTTCTATTTATGTGCGTATATGTGAGCCCTTGTACGCTAGCATATCATGTGCACTTTTAGCTAACAAGAATGAGCTTATCTTATTTGTAACTTGTTTGCTTTCTTTAGTCTTCAGTGATGACTCATAGGAACATGTCATTGTTTTTGTTAAATGAAACAAATTTCAACTATATTTTCCATGATATGGTCTTTGCACAACAATTCTATCCAGCAGCTAGGAGAAAAAAATACCTAATAAAAAAATAAAATAAAAATACAATTATATCTCACAACTGATACGCACCCATCCAGGAGGCAATTTCCCATATTCCGTCTGTTGAGTTGAACTACTTTTCAACTTCTGAAATTGAAAGTTACAGGTTAATCAAAGGAAAAGAGATCAACTGAGAATAACAAACGGAGGAAGTCCAATGTCATAAGTTGAGTAGTCCACAATAGAAGTTAAAGATATTTCAGAACTCCAAAACTTATTTTCTTTTTCATAAGCAGTGTAATATTTATGAAAATAACCAATAGTGTACAAAAAAATTCATTAAGAAAACTAAAAGGGGACACAATCTTCTTGTACCTAGGAGGTTTATAAGAAAAGAGCAATAAATAAAATAGGAGAAACTGTCTTTCCAATCAATAAAAAGAGAAATTATATATTCAAAAGAGAAAATACGATAACTTGAGGACAAACTTAAGTTACCCATGGATTAAAAAAGAAGACTGGAGAAATAAACTAAAACAAGAATTAGTCAGCTTGCCATATCACAACCTAGGGAAATGAGCTTGCTATATCAGTATAATACCCCCAATAGAATTAGTCAACAATGGGGTTCCTTGTAAAAAACTTCCTTGTACTCCCTCTAGATCAACCTAATAAACAACGAACTTGAAATTTAACATACTTGCACAATGCACAAAATATTAGCTTCAGAACATCCTCACTCACAACCCTCTCGTCCTTGTCAAGGCCAAACTTATAGTGAAGTTGATATAGTACAGCCTGTAGGTATTAGATTAAGCACTCAAACAATAGAATATAGAAGAATATAAGAGATCGAAGAGACGAAAATATAGATTGAAAAGATGAAAGAAAGGGCAGAACAGTAGAACAAGAAGAATATCGGAGTTTGAGGAGACGAAACTATAGATCGAAGGGACGAAAGAAAGGACCGAAATCAGAGAACCGAGAAGGACAGAAATCACATAGTCTTAAGAGAAGGTTTACTCAATATCCAAATCTGAATTTTAAAGAACTATATGGGGTTATTTATAGCAAACTAAAACCTAGACATAATAGGATAAAAAAACACTTGCTTAAACAGAAATCCTAAATAAAATAGGAAACTTAAAACTAGAAATCTGGAAATCTGGAAAAGTAGAAATCCTACTAGAATTTGGAAAACTGGAGAATCTAGGAAACTAACAAAAATATTAGGAAGCTAATAAATTTAGGTCCTACGCGTCCTGCATCAGAAGTGCTCCTGAACCCACATAATGGTACCAAGCAGTGTTTTCGAAGGCCAAGGCGTAATGCAAGGTGTTTTGGCACTTGCAAGACGAGGCATAAGCCTCCCAAAGCAGTGGGTTGTTGTGGGTTCAATGAAGAAAGGGGATATATGAGTCTGCCTAAGTGGCATCTGCCTCTTATGCTATTATGCAAAAGCCACACACTACCGAGCAATGCTTACGCCTTTTGAGCATTTATCTCAACAGATGGATGTCTGGGGCATTTTGCCTCTGCCTTGCCTTGATGCCAGCTCCTAGTTAACACCTTTGAAAACACTAGTACCAAGTTCAGTCTAACACCATATGTCACTTTCGTGATCACTCCCAATGACTAGAGAACCGTTGACACTCATTGAGACCAACCTAGGACACAACACATATGAGCCTCAACACATTCTTTCTCATACAAAGGAATGGGACTTGGATATCGAATCAACCAACAAGAGAAGAGCATTTTCAAAAACTCCATCCTAAACTTGCACAAATAGATTGAAGAACATAGCTTCAAAATAAGATTTGGTTCTCAAAACAATGTAAAACAAGTTCGACAGTGAGGTGAGAGAGAAGCTAAAAGCGTTGGTAGGGGCAAATTATTTCCATAGCAAAAACTTACAAGATTGCTTTTGCTTGAGTCGTCTTTAAGAATGCCCCTATTTCTCAACTTTTGCTTAAGATACTCTGGCAATTCTTTAGCTGGAGACTTCTGTTCATTGTCAGACTCAAAATTCTTCTGACCCATCTCACTATTTCCAACTCCCAGATTTCCTAGGAAAACAAACAAGAAAATGCTCAATTTCTACAGTAGACAATTCAGAGAAAATGACAATGAAAAATATTCTTCAGTTTTGTCAATTAGGCTTACTAGGTGTAGTAACATTAGGTCCTGGAGCACCGTAATAAGCACCTCCTCCTGGTACACCATACCCATTACCGATTTCTATGTTACCTAGTATGAAATCAGCAGATGAGCATTGTTCAGATTAACTCAGAACGCAAGACTAGTTATTTTGTTGAGTAATTCGCATATCAAATATGGCAAATGACATTAAACATGATCCATAGAAACAACATATAACAACTACAATTATGGTTGTCTCAGTCGAGCGAATATTTCATTTGGTAGAACAATTTCCTCTTTCCTGTAAGCAATTATCTTCACATGGTTTCCAACCACACCAATAAATTTTGCCTGACCACTATGAGCATACTGAGCCAAAAATGAACTGGATTAACATGAATAAACTGGATTCCTAAAACATTTGAAGTTTTCCACACGACATGTAATTCTAGTCAGGCAAACTTCTCGTATCTATTTTTAATTTTTTACCAAGGTTTTATTAATTGTAAAAGAGCCAAATCAAGCTTTCTTCTCCCAGTTCAAAAAAGTAACTTTCTCCTACATTTCAGATAAACATACACGCTGATTGTTAAATCACATTCCATCACTGTAACTTAAACCTTTTTTATTTATTTTTAAAGTGAGCATTAGGATACCGATAAATGTTTTCTTGGAAATTGCATGGAAACTTTAATGATGACAATTCTAGGTAAGCTTATATATAGAATATTGTTGGGCTTTTCTACACATCTTGACTAAAGGTGCCTATGCTTGCTTCCAATTCCTTATTTAGTACGCCTATGCTTCTTCTTTGGGTCTGCAATATCACTTAGCTGTATTACCCACCATATATTCAGCCGCATACAGACAACATCCTGTCAGAGAAAAACCAAGGCCTCAAAAATCACTAGTTCATTCATTTTTCTCATTTCCAGAAGCTTCCATGGAATTCTCAGGCTTTACATACAAATTTGAGTCAGCTCATCCGTGGGATTTGTCAAATCTGCCAAAGGTTCTTTCTTGTTTATTATAAGAAGAAAAAAGTTTTGGAAGCTTCTAGAAATGAGGAAAATGTGCCACAAAATTTTGGAATCCTTCCCAAGCTTCTTTCTTGCAAAGAAAAAAAGAAGTATCCTTGTTTTGTATTCCCCATCCAGATTATGCCAACTTTAAATCAAGGCCGTCTTTTAAAAGACAATTTTCAGAGTGAGGACTGCTGCTTAATGGAAGCTACAATGCGTTTTGTTTAGGCCACGATTGGTCTCCCAAGAAACCCCATAACAAATGGGAAGGACCCTCTCTCACCTATAGAATCTGAGTATTTAATCATGTCTCTTATGCTTAAGCCAACTTCTTGTAATACATAAACACTACATTATCATAATGAGAAGTCTTTAACCCTGCAGGCGTAGCCTAAATTGGGTGAACACATATATCTTCTGTCTTCTGTGAGTGATTTATTCTACCTATCTCCCGTCTCAATCTGTCCTTCTCACCTCTCGCGTTGATCCATTTAAGGGAATCAACAATTTGAATCCTAGTTTATTATAAAAGGCAACTTCAAGTCATGCATCAATTCCAGATGCACTACGTCTTAAAGGAAGCTACAATGACTCGAATCCTACTTTATTGTGAAAAGAAACTCCTTCACCGCGTTATTCTTTTTATTAACAGGGGACAGGGAATTCAAACTTGGGACTTCTTCCAACATTGGAAAGAGAAACACCACTAGACTAAGAGCTAGTTCGTAACTCTTCCATTGAGTTGAATGATGAAAAAATAGAAGCTGTTAATAAATCAGGAGGGAGATAACTACTTGGATTGACAAACAAAGGAACAGTCTCTTGTGGCATATTCAAAATAGCCCCACCCCTGTGCATTCCATACTGTTTTTCATTTTCCTCACAGAAGCTTCAAATATATAACATTTCATTTCACTGATGTCATAATGTTCCCTGTTTTCATTAAGAGGTTGTTTATTCCTTGTTAGACACTCCTCTTGTTTTAGTAAAGAAATTTTGTTTGACAAGAACATTATGTTCAAAAGAGTTGACCACAGAAGTAACAGAAGAAAAAAGGCCCAACAGTAAAGGAGAAAGAAGGAACGACAACCATTGTACTGGGAGGCCAAACTTCCAATGCTTTGAAACTGGGTATCACGGTTTTGAGAAGGGAATAACAGTACATGCCAATCACAAAGAAGATACTTTCTACCAACCTTCTCCAGCAAGGGTAGACTTCCCACGTTTTGAAGCCATTTGAGCTCGATGTTCCGTGGTCATCTTCAGTAGATGGTCCTGTAGCAGCACCGATAAGCAGAATGCACAAACTGATAATAATTTCAGAATAGGAGATGATATACTCAGTGAGCCTACCTATAAAGTTGATATGGCAACAAGAAAAAAGAAAAACTGATTCAAATTACACACCTTTAGAGCGCTGGGATCAAGGCGTTCCGAGAAGACATCTACATTATCCTTAGAAGACTCATCCACACCTCTTGCTTCTCTAAAATTGCAAAAAACAAAATATCAAACTTAAAATGATTTACATATCCATCATGAAGAGAAGATTTTAGTGAAAGCAAATAAAAACAAACCTTTGACTACGTATGATATTTTGGGTAGAAATTTCCTATTAGGCAGACAAAAAGAAAATAATCACATAAGTTCAATAAAGAAATGAAAACATGAAAAGGGGAAACAAAAACAATAAAGAGTCGTAAGTACTTGTTCATGCAACACCACATTTTGCGCAGCAGTTTCAATTTCGCTAGCATTTTCAACATGTAGTCTGGAGCTTCTGGTGGGTGCAGGGAGAGCACCATGAGAATGTGCGAGGTTGTGCTTTTCATTGACAAGATGAATATCAGATGCATTATGAATTGATGAGTTAGCTTCTTGAGTGATATCAGCATTCTGTGATGAGCCATCATGCGGGTGTGTAAGTGTTTGGTGGAAAGATTGAGGAGCAGTTGTAGTGAAATTACTATACTGGGCTTGTGAACTCATCATATGAGGGTAGAAGAAGCCTTGATGAGGTTGCAACGACTGAACGCCTGGAGGCAGTGGCTCATTTTGAGAATCCTCCATATTTTGCAATAATTTAGTCAGACTCGGAATGAATGAGTCAAATAAAATAAAACCCAAATTATTTATGACAAATTCGAAACCAAAATCCCAATTGAACAAATAATTTATTTAACAAAACAAGCCCCCACTCCACTATGGTGTATCTGTCTGCTGCACCTGCACCAAAAAGTGTACTGCTTTAGAACATATCATCTTCACAGGCACTTGCATACATACATTAAAATAAATAAATAAATACATACATACATACATACATACATAAAACCCACATGTGATATCGTATGAATGAAAAGGCAAGCACGGGTACTTGTTATATGCAGACAGACAATCGCAAATCCAAGCAGAAAGCTTCAATGATTGGGTGTGAGTGCGCAATTCAGTGGAAGCACAGAGGTTTCAGGCGTAGCCCAGGAATTCGCCGCAGGTAGCACCAGTTTTGTCGATCTTGGAGTGCCCTGTTTTGAAATTTGAGGAAGAAGACTCGATGTATGTTTGCTTTGGACAAGGGCTGCAAAGAAAGTAGGAGGATTGGCCTACAGACACAGACACAGAGCCAAGGGCTTCGTTTATTTCCTTTGGGCCGACGGGGGGATATTTGATGACTTAAGGCCCAAGACCAGATGGGTGGGTGCCTAGATATTTTTTCTTAAACTACCTGACCTTTTCTACCGAAGTTAATAATGATTATTATTATTAATTCTCCACTTTGGTAGAGAGGTGTAAAAAATTATTCACTTTGGCTAGGCCGAGTGGGAAAAAAAAAAAAAAAAAACTACAACGAAGATCTTTAAAAATCTTAATATTCCGGAAATCAAAACAAAGTTTAACTGTCACCAAAAAAAAGAAAATTTGACAGCCATACATAAGGGTGTACATAATTATGTCATATCCTTACTAAGGCATTTGCTACCAAGTTTGTTTTACGAAATATATGCTGAATTGCATATTCATGCAGTTGCCAAAGAAGTTTTCTGGTATCCTTAACATGTGATGTGATAAAATACTCCATGAAATTTAAAATATCAATTGAAACCTTAGAATCACCTTCAATAACTAACTTATTATAATTTAAAACCATGTTTTAACACAGAAATTTCAGCTTGTAATACGTACACATAGCCAATAGGAAAAGAACCATCAATCTAAATATTTCAGTGAATATCTCTTGACAAAATCAGCAACTGCTTGTTTAATATTCTTAGGGCTAGTTTGGCAATTCTGTTATATGAAATAATCAATATCAAATATGTTGCAAGTGAAATTAGCTATGAAAGAAAGCGGTTTGGCATTGGGTAAAAAGAAAATAAAGAAGAGAGAGAGAGAGATTGGAGGCTTACAAGAAGTAGAAAGCAACTGATGGTTTGATTTAGAGCAAAAAGTGAGAGCGGCAGAAGGAGACAAAACGTTTATTTTGGAACGTTTGTGACGTTTTATTTTCACATCGTATAAAATGTCTAGTAATGTCGCAAAAACAATGTATACGACAAGAAGTAGAAGGGCGTCGAATATATAGTTTTGTGCAATTCATTTGAGACGCTGTTTACGACATAACTTATAATAGGGCAAGTGTATTTGCAAGGGCCGCATGCACTGTCGCATTAAAGTTGCAACATGCCAATTTCTTGTAGTGGATGTTGGTACAATAATCAGTTTATTAGTGTTTGGTGAATTTTTTGTGTGAATGCCCTGTGAGCTATGTATAATGACTAAAAAGGCCATTGTGTTGAAATGACTTTTCTATTCAAGTGTGTGGTAAAAAGAAAAGCACTTTCACTTTCACTTATATATATTTTTTGTTAAATACATTTCTTAACCATCATGCTCTAAAAATTATTTTAATTATAAAATAAATAGAGTATCATGTTGAAAATTAAATATTTGTCTCCAAATGCTCGAAACTAATGTTTGAAGTTAAATCCAACATATTCAATTAATAATAAATTTAGTGTTAATAATATGGTCATAAAAAAATTAAGATAGTCCTAAACATGGAATCATATATAATTTCTAAATAGATGAACTAATTAAACTTTTTTTTTTTAAACTCATTAAACTTCACCACAAAAAAAAAAAAGTCATTACTGACCAACTTTTATTGCGAGCTTCCCTAGGAAAAAGTTTTTTTTATTTATTACCAAAATATGTTAACGGTTGGAAATATGCCACGAGGCTGAAATTATGTTTTCGACAAATGAAGTGTCGTTGGAACAAGTCTATATTCATTGAAAATGTAATTTATTTGGCGGGAAGACTTGGCGCCAATTTTATTAACGACAAAAAATATGTTTGTCGGAAATAGGATGATTATTTCATAGGGACTTTGCAGTATGTCGGAATTATTTGACTATTTACGGGAGAAATATATCCTCTTGGTAATGCCATTATATTTTCGAGGATATTAGGTGTAGTTGGAAGTGAGTATATATTTTCAAACGCAAATGTGTCGTTTGTACGTTCTCGGAAAAAGTTTGAAGTTCAATTTCCCATTGTAGAATAAGTACAAAAACATAATCAATACTATGTTGTTAGAGGAACTTTATGTTAGTGACTAATGACTGTCATCCAATTAAATTATGTAATCTTACACGTTAAAAGTTCCAAAGCTCAAAAAATTACCTACAGTGCCTATTATTTATTTTAGAAATAAAAGACAAACAAAATTAAAAATTGAAAACTCATCATAGTTGTACATAAATAAAAATAAAGGAATTTGATTGATAACGATAAGACAAATAACCCATCACACTCCAAAATAGGTAACTCAAAATAGCCAATCCAACTGAACTAGATCCAAATTGTAATAACCCAAAACAAAAATATCAAAAAAGAAACAAAATATCTAAAAAGTAGGATTAATATCTTCTAGCAAAAAGACGATTTTGCCCTCGCATTATTTAATAGGAAAAAAGTTGACTTTTTGACCGGGAAAGAATTTGGCAATTCCGCTTACGCCGTTGCGTAGAGCACGGCGAAACGAGTCCGTAGACATGGAGTAGACTCGAATCGGAGTTGTAACGAAGAAAATATGGTCAAAATGCCGCGAAGGGCAAAATGGTAATTTGGAAAAAAGTCAGATTTTTATCTCTTATCTCTCCTCTCCCCCGTCAGTTCCTCTCTCCTCTCCTCTCCTCTCTCTCCTCCAGCGCGCGATCTCCCCTGACCTCCGCTTGCTTTCAACGTCGTCCTGGCCGCCACACTTGGAGCCGATCTCCGCCGTTGGTACCAAACCAACCACCACTCGACCGCCGTCATTTCCTGACCCGTCGCCGCCGTTGCTATGGCCGGAGCTCGCCGGAATCTGTCATTGTTTGCCGATTTCCAGTTCAAACTTTCAGCTCATTTTTCTCCTTCAATTCTCCACCAAATCGATCAAATAAGGTATGGTTTCTCAGCTATTTTTCGTGTTCTAGCTGATGGATGTATGGGTTTCGATCAATTTTGGCTCTAGAACGTTCGATTTTCGACTTGAAAATCGGCCAAAACTTCGGCCACTGTGATCGGCCGTTTTCGGTCACTTTTTGGGGTATGACCAAGAACAAAAGTGACTCCAAATGGGGTGTTTTACCTAGGAGAGGAGTTTGGAGTCTTGGTTTCGAGATTTTTCGGCAACCCAAAATCGCTTTGGACACCCAAATCTGCCCGCGCGTGTGGCGGCGCGTGGGCGAGGGTGGTGAAGTAATTCTGTGTAGTTTTGTGATCCTCGTGTCATCACGAGCGCATAGGATTTCGCGGATCTGGATTCGGAGTCCGTTTGAGCCCCGAACAGATTTTTCGTATCGCACGATCCTTGGGTGCAGTGTCGTCCAATCGTTGGATAGCACTGAATTTTGGATATGTCGGTCTACATGATTTCAGGATCGTGTAGGATTCGACGGATTGCGAATCGGAGTCCCGGATACTTCGAAATTGCGAACCCTGGGGCTAGGGTTTGGACTTTAAGCGATAACGCGATTTTGGCCAATCCGACCGTCCGTTTCGGACCAAACTCGCAGAACATGGTTCCCTCTCTATGAGGAACCTTCAGAAAAGTCCAGATTGGCCATCGGAGATCGTGGACCCCACGGGTCCCGGATCGGCTGATCTGGCAGCTTATCGTTTAATTAAGCGTCCGGTCTTCTAAAACTGATCTAAGTGTCTGAAAGGCTAATGTGGGCATAGGAGTAACTTTAAATTGAGAATACGTATTTCTAGGAGCCGGGAGCAGGGTGTTTAATTTAATTCTTTTATTCAGCAAGATTATTAATTTATTATTATGGATAATCAGGCACCAGAGGTCCAGTCGACCCACAGGAGGGACCTTCGAAGGGTCCAGCTAGCTCGGACCAACTGTGAGTGGACTTTCTTTCATGAATGATTTTATATAAATGAGTTATATAAATGATTTATATAAATAGGTTTACTTAAATGATTTTATATATAAAAAAAAGCTTTTATAAATGAGTTTATTTGAATAAGTTTTATGAACTGTTTCTTTCAAGCATGATTTGTACTGTTAAGTACTTTGATCTACGTGATGCTTAGTTACTGAAGCTCTAGTAATATAAAAAGCAGAGTTTGAGAACTTTACCAGAGGAGATAGCCGTTAAGTTTCAGATTTACAGAGATGCAGTGAGTTATTAGATTTTTCTCAAAATAGTTTATTTTAAAACCACCGTGTACCCCCTTTTTATTTGGTGATTACCCTCAGACGGACCGATGTCTACGGACATCCAGTCTGTTTACAGTTCAGTCAGTGCACTTGACTTTGCCTCACGAGTTTCGGGGACGCTCGGACCGTGAGTGCCAGGATTTGCGGCTCGGCAGACTTGGTGTCCCGAGACCTGCCAGGATTGCGGCTCGGCTGACTCTGTGTCCCCGAGACCTGCCAGGATTGCGGATCAGGCTGACTACGGTCCCCTGTATCTTGCCAGAGCGGCTCGAGTCGACATGGTGTCATCGAGACCTGCCGGCGGATCAGGCTGATCATAGTCCCTTGATTTCGCCAGTTTGCGGCTCGGGTAGACTGCGTGACGCCCGAGACCTGCCAGGGAAATTGACGGATATGACAGGGGTACAAATAGGTGGTAGTTTCAAAGGATTTTGAGCTTTCTTTTATCCACTTATGACTTTCAGTTATTTTATACCAGCTTCTTTGATATTCGCGCATTTATATCTTTATATGTTGTTCAGTTATACGAGTATATTCATTAGATGTTTTTACATGCTTATTTAAATACCTTGTATTGAAATATAGACAAACTATCGATTTATATCCTTACTTATTTTTTAAATGGGGGTTACTATGGTTATAAATTGTTTCAAGAACATTATTTTTGTCCACTCACATTTTCAAACTGTTTTTCGCCCCCAGGCCGTAGAAGTGCGCAGGATCCACCACCGGGCCATTCATAGCTTCCGCGCCACCAAAAGAGGTAGAGTTTTGTAGAAAAGCCCTTGAAACCCTGTAAACTTTAGAAAATGCTCTGATATCTAGTTTGAGTGGAAAACTGGAGCTGGTGAATACTTGGTTATTCAATTCTGGCAGTTGGTGTAGATTTATTTGATTGTTTGACAGGTGAAAAAATTTGGGTTTGGTCAAAATACAGGGGAGACTCTGCCGAATTTTCGGCAGAAGTCCAAAGAAAGTTTTCCTAGTAACTGTAGCAGGAGGGGTAAAATGGTCATTTGTGCCCGACAGCTGCCAGATGTCGGACACACACAGGGCTTGGTTTGAATTCCAAAGTGGAATTGGGATCGGGTCCTATCAATTTGGTATCAGAGCATAGGTTTTACTTCCTGTAGACTTCGCACTCTGTGCATCCTCGTTTTCTTTTCAAGTTGGGCCTAAATGGTGGTGGTGTCTGTAGGGAAAGTAGACAGACATCCCGACGTAGGGGGATGAGATTCCCATGTCGGACAGGAACTACACCGGTATCTCAACCGGTAGAGTAATCTGTTGTTAGGGGCTCGTTAGGAGCCGTATTTATTGTACCTAGTAGGCAGAGAGATCCAAACGTCCAGTAGACCTTGGAGGTGTTGGCTCAGGCTTTAGTCAGCTAGAGATCCATTCGTGAGACAGGTGGATCAAGTGAAAAGGATTGAGAGCTATAAACTGGGATGATGGTGGTACCTAGTAGTAAAAGAGGATTGAATTGAAGGAATAGAGCAGGTCATGAAGGTCCTGGTTACTCCACAGAAGAGTAGAGTATTGGTGGGATTCGGTTAAGAAACGATACCAGAATCCTTTGACTCGTACGGGACAAGCATTTTGGAGCCACATTTGATAGTCAGCACTACCCACAAGTCTATCAAATGTGTGGATGAAGGAATTCTGCAGATGGATAGGGAATAACGATTGGATCCGAATACGAGAAAAAGGTTTCACGTACTGTTTCCCTACTACTAGAAATTGGAAAGTAAGAGGTAGTACCTGGTTGCAATAAGGTGAAAAAGCCTTCATCCAAGGTATTGTGATCAGTTAGTAGTTAGTTAACCTTGGTGTCGTGGTGATGTCTGCCCCAGCCAGATAATGGGTAGACCATGGGGTGCACTCTGTGCACAGTATTTGGATATAGGTCATACTAATCAGGAAGAATATAAGAAAGGTAACTACAGTGGGGATTACAGTTTTCGATCACCGAATGGCCGCAGGTATGGAGGCTGCCGACCTGGATGTAGTTCCAGAAAGGTAACAGCCAGGATAGTAGTATTGGAAATCGTTCTAGGGCTGGTGTAGCCAGAAGTATTGAAAGACAGATGTTGCCAGGCTCTAACAGGAGAAGTTGCCCTAATGTGCCAGGTGTGGTGGGTACCGTTCCGGGCCCTGCCAGTGGAATACTACTGGAAGATATTACTATGGACAATCTAGATCTTTTTCAAAAACAGGGCTGCCGCTGTTTCCTTAGCATAAGAAGATCATTTCTGCAACGAAACAAGTATGTAAGGTAAATTACAGGAAACACCACAGTCTATGGAGGCCTTGTTTGGTGGTGGGCCCAGATCAGTATGGCTAGTTGAGGAAGCAGTCAGTCGAGGGGATGTGGTGACAGTTTTAGCTCCGCAGATAGACAGTAAAATATGTCCCAGTAGGAAGCATGAGCATTACTTACTGCAGTTACAGATTGAATTCCCATTCGACATGGTTGACTGGAGATCATCTTAGGGTTGGATTGATTTGACCAGATACCGTGTCGCAGAGTTACTTTTCATTGGGAGATTGGGTTTATTCTTGAGCTCGCTCCAGGAATGGAGCCTATTTCTCGGGTAAAGTACAAAAGGACACCAAATAGTTGAAGGAGTTAAAGCCTAAAATTGCCGGAATTGATAGCGAAGAGGGTCATTCAGCTTAGTGTTTTCCTTATTGAAGTGTTCTAGTGTTATTTAAGGAAGGAGATATCATCATGAAGTTATGCATGGACTCAAGGTAGCTGGATAAGATTACAGTACGGAGATAGATGTCCATGGTTTCACAGTAAGGGAATTGTTTAATAAGCTAAAGGGTGCCAAGGGATTTTCTAAAAAGTGACCTGAGGTTTGGATAACTTCAGTTGCGAGTTAGAAAGGAGTATGTACTTAAAACAGCGTGTTGAATAAGGTATGGGTACTTTGAGTTCCTGATCATGATATGAAGAATTAAGAGATGTGTCAGTTGTATTTTGGAACCCCCCTTGAACAGAATGTTTGGGCGATATTAAAATTGCCTCATGATCGTGTAGCTAGATAACCTTTTGGTGTATTCTAAGAAACATAAGGCACATGTGAAGTATTTAAACATTGGGTGGTGGACTCTGAGAAGGCAGTAACTTTATGCCAAGCTCAGCAAGTGTGCATGTTGGATGGACAGAGTGAGTTTCTTGGGACACATGATTTTGGTTGAAAGTATTTTGTTGATCCTTAAGGATTGAAGCAGTAGCAAATTTAGTTACGACCAATCAGTGCTACAGAGGTACAGAGTTTTCTAGGTAAGTCGATTTTTACTGTCGCCCTGTGGAGAGGTTATCCACCATGGCGACACCGCTCATCTTTTTAGCAAAGAAAGAAATTAACTTGGTGTGGTCAGACCAGTGTGAAGAGGATGATGTTAAACTTAAGAAAATGCCAATTATTACTTCGATTTCAGTACTGCAAGAGGTTAGTGGGAATTTGGCATGCTACAGTGTTGTTCGCCATAAGAATTAAGGTATGTGCTGATGCAGTAAGGTAGAATGAGCGCTTATGTATTTCAACAACGGAAGAAGCATAAATCGAAGTATTTTATTCATGATTTGGAACGGACCACAGTAATTCTGGCTTATTAAAGTTGGTGACTGTCTTTTTATGAAGACATATGCCAGATCTCTACAGATCACTAAGGATTATAATATTTCTTTAAACAGGAGGAAGAAAAAGTGAGGCAAAGAAAGTGGTCAAAGCTAACAAAGAAGTAGGACTACAGCACTAAAACTCATCCAAGACAAGTTAATATGGTTATAAAGAGACTCATTATGAAATCATTAGGAGCAGTAGCTTTTCTCCGAATGAGATAATTATCAGAAATAGTAAGACAAAGTTGAGCTGGATACAAATAATCAGGAAGCACTGTTAATTACTTGTCAGGGAAAATCAGTGCTAAAGAACTCGAATATTTGCAGGTTAATTCCAGAATCTTGATTTGATTCTTACGAGTAAAAGGTTGAATTATATAACATGAAGAGCAAAGGTTCGAACTGGAGATCTTACAAGGAGCTTCTTGTGATGAAAGGAACAGTAAAACTTGTCAGCAAGGAATAGCTCCGCGACAGGAATCAACAAGGTTCTTGCAACCACTTCCGATTTCTGAAGGGAAGCGGGAGTAACTTACGATGGATTTTGTGTTCAGCCTCCTTGGACATAGAGAAAGCAGAGTGGCGTGTAGGAAATTAAGGAACGATTCAGTAAGTCTGTGTATGTTCCGCAGGTGAGAGCCAAGTATAGTCTGAACAAACTGGCAAGAATTTTCACAGATAAGATCTTGCGACGCCATGGAATACCAGCCCCTATGGTTTAGATCAAGAAATCCAGGTTATGTTCCAGTTGGACCCAACTAAAGGAAGCTTTTGGAAATTGATTACAGTTTAATGCTACAATTCACCCCCAGACAGATGATCAGCTTAAGAGAATGACTTTAACTTTAAAAGGGTTGTTGGGGTGTTGTATACTATAGTTTTGGAGTGATTGGGGTACAAAGTTACCACTTGAGAAGGTGTATACCTGAAATGACAGTTGTCAGATAAACTGAACTTCCTTGGATTACAAATCTCAAATTGCCACTGGTATCTATAATTAAAATGTTTCCAATTGCTGCTCTATACGAGACATAGTATGGACCACCCAAGTATGAAGATGAAATGTTAAGCAAGGTTTATTGAAATCTGAAAATGTTGAAGACTCAAGTGACCCAGGATTGGCAAGGAGTTATGCAGATACTAGAAGAAGGATATCCAGTTGGGTATTCTTCGATATTTATCGCCTGAGGAAGGTATAATGAGATTTAAGGAAGCAAGGGAGCCAAATCCTAGCTATATCGGAAACAATGAGATTATAGAATGTGTGGGAAACAAGCGGTTCGGATTGGAATGGGAAGTGTTTAGCTTTCAGTGATATTTGCCGTATAGTAACCCGAGTAGCAAATACAGGAGCAGTCCTTCTCTCCTCTTCGAATGACAGGGATGTAAATTTCGAGGACGAAATTTTTATAAAGGGGTAGATTGTAATAACCCAAAACAAAAATATCAAAAAAGAAACAAAATATCTAAAAAGTAGGATTAATATCTTCTAGCAAAAACACGATTTTGCCATCGCATTATTTAATAGGGAAAAAGTTGACTTTTTGATCGGGAAAGAATTGGGCAATTCCGTTTACGCTGTTGCGTAGAGCACGGCGAAACGAGTCCGTAGACATGGAGTAGACTCGAATCGGAGTTGTAATGAAGAAAATATGGTCAAAATACTCTGAAGGGCAAAATGGTAATTTGGGAAAAAGTCAGACTTTTATCTCTTCTCTCTCCTCTCCCCCGTCAGTTTCTCTCTCCTCTCCTCTCCTCTCTCTCCTCCCGCGCGCGATCTCCCCTGACCTCCGCTTGCTTTCGACGTCGTCCCGGCCGCCACACTTGGAGCCGATCTCCGCCGTTGGTACCAAACGAACCATCACTCGACCCCCGTCATTTCCTGACCCGTCGCCGCCGTTGCCGTGGCCGGAGCTTACCGGAATCTGCCATTGTTTCCCGATTCCCAGTTCAAACTTCCAGCTCATTTTTCTCCTCCAATTCTCCACCAAATCGATCGAGTAAGGTATGGTTTCTCAGCTATTTTTCGTGTTCTAGCTGATGGATGTATGGGTTTCGATCGATTTTGGCTCTAGAACGTTCGATTTTTGACTTGAAAATTGGCCGAAACTTCGGCCGCCGTGATTGGCCATTTTCGGTCACTTTTTGGGGTATGACCAAGAACAAAAGTGACTCCAAATGGGGTGTTTTACCTAGGATAGGAGTTTGAAGTCTTGGTTTCGAGATTTTTTGGCAACCCAAAATCGCTTTGGACACCCAAATCTGCCCGCGCGTGTGGCGGTGCGTGGGCGAAGGTGGTGAAGTAATTCTATGTAGTTTTTTGATCCTCGTGTCGTCACGAGCGCGTAGGATTTCACGGATCTCGATTCGGAGTCCGTTTGAGCCCCAAACGAATTTTTCGTATCGCCCGATCCTTGGGTGCAGTGTCATCCAATCGTTGGATCGCATTGAATTTTGGATATGTAGGTCTACATGATTTCAGGATCATGTAGGATTCGACGGATTGTGAATCGGAGTCCCGGATACTCCGAAATCGCGAACCCTGGGGCTAGGGTTTGGACTTTAAGCGATAACGCGATTTTGGCCAATCCGACCGTCCGTTTCGGACCAAAGTCGCGGAACATGGTTCCCTCTCTATGAGGAACCTTCAGAAAAGCCCAGATTAGCCATCGGAGATCGTGGACCCCACCGGTCCCGGATCGGCTGATCTGGCATCTTATCGTTTAATTAAGCATCGGGTCTTCCAAAACTGATCTAAGTGTCTGAAAAACTAATGTGGGCATAGGAGTAACTTTAAATTGAGCATACGTATTTCTAGGAGCCGGGGGCAGGGTGTTTAATTTAATTCTTTTATTCAGCAAGATTATTAATTTATTATTATGGATAATCAGGCACCAGAGGTCCAGTCGACCCACAGGAGGGACCTTCGAAGGGTCCAGCTAGCTCGGACCAACTGTGAGTGGACTTTCTTTCATGAATGATTTTATATAAATGAGTTATATAAATGATTTATATAAATAAGTTTGTTTACTTAAATGATTTTATATTGATTTTATATAAAAAAGTTTTATAAATGAGTTTATTTGAATAAGTTTTATGAACTGTTTCTTTCAAGCATGATTTGTACTGTTAAGTACTTTGATCTACGTGATGCTTAGTTACTGAAGCTCTAGTAATATAAAAAGCAGAGTTTGAGAACTTTACCAGAGGAGATAGCCGTTAAGTTTTAGATTTACAGAGATGCAGTGAGTTATTAGATTTTTCTCAAAATAGTTTATTTTAAAACCACCGTGTACCCGCCCTTTTTATTTGGTGATTACCCTCAGACGGACCGATGTCTACGGACATCCAGTCTGTTTACAGTTCAGTCAGTGCACTTGACTTTGCCTCACGAGTTACGGGGACGCTCGGACCGTGAGTGCCAGGATTTGCGGCTCGGCAGACTTGGTGTCCCGAGACCTGCCATTGCGGCTCTCTGTGTCCCGAGACCTGCCATTGCGGATCATACTGATCCCCTGTATCTTGCCAGAGCGGCGGCTCGACTTGGTGTCATCGATCCTGCCGGCGGATCAGGCTGATCATAGTCCCCTGATTTCGCCAGTTTGCGGCTCGGGTAGACTGCGTGACGCCCGATATGACCAAATACCAGCTTTCTTTGATATTCGCGCATTTATATCTTTATATGTTGTTCAGTTATACGAGTATATTCATTAGATGTTTTTACATGCTTATTTAAATACCTTGTATTGAAATATAGACAAACTATCGATTTATATCCTTACTTATTTTTTAAATGGGGGTTACTATGGTTATAAATTGTTTCAAGAACATTATTTTTGTCCACTCACATTTTCAAACTGTTTTTCGCCCCCAGGCCGTAGAAGTGTGCAGGATCCACCACCGGGCCATTCATAGTTTCCGCGCCACCAAAAGAGGTAGAGTTTTGGTAGAAAAGCCCTTGAAACCCTGTAAACTTTAGAAAATGCTCTGATATCTAGTTTGAGTGGAAAACTGGAGCTGGTGAATACTTGGTTATTCAATTCTGGCAGTTGGTGTAGATTTATTTGATTGTTTGACATGTGAAAAAATTTGGGTTTGGTCAAAATACAGGGGAGACTCTGCCGAATTTTCGGCAGAAGTCCAAAGAAAGTTTTCCTAGTAACTGTAGCAGGAGGGGTAAAATGGTCATTTGTGCCCGACAGCTGCCAGTTGTCGGACACGCACAGGGCTTGGTTCAAATTCCAAAGTGGAATTGGGATCGGGTCCTGTCACAAATAATATGAGAGCTTATTCCATAATAAAATAGACAAAACAACCAAAAAAATTTGACAATCCCAATTACATGAGAACTCATCTCACAATTGTAAGTTAAATCGCATGCCTTCTTCAATATATTTTATAATCTTCAATATCGTTTTGGATGACATTCATGCTTCGGCTTTGAGTCTCTTCTTCTTGATATAGTTCACTCTCATCATTTGTCATCTCATAAATATTTCTAGAATTTGTTTCAACCACAAAACTCCAAGTCTTATTTTAAATTCTTTTCACAGTGGCTGCACAGAGAGAGAGAGAGAGAGAGAGAGAGAGAGAGAGAGAGAGAGAGAGCTGAGAGGATTGATTGAGAGATTGACAGTCAAGAGTTAGGGCATATCACGGGCAAAAGGGAAAGGGAGCGTGAATTTTTTCAGAGAGAAGTCAGTTCAAATCCAAAGAGAGAGGTCTGAGAATGATAATGGAAGCTAATCAAATTTACGTCTATGCACAACCATGTCGTTTCAGCATAAAAAAAAATCCTTTTGTTATACTAACTAAATAAAAGACATTTTGTTTATAGCAAAACTAAATAAAATACATGGATAAAATGAAAACCAGTGACCAATATTAAATTCCTCGCTATACATGCCATTCTCCAACGAAAAAAATTCCTCCCTAAAAACCAACCATGACAAAGACAAAATTCCTCACTGTTTTTCAATATTTTTAAACAAAATTTCATAAAAAAGAGAGGCAATATTCCCATTTTTTTGAAATAAAAAATGGTTGTATTCTTTAGAAAATGTGAAAAATAGCGTGAGGCCAACTGAGAGGAACATGAACCATTTATTGATATTTTGGAGGGATTGGAAAGAATTTCCGCTAAACTTTTAGCGAGGAAACATATATTTCCTCGCTTTAATGATCAACAATGTTGAAATATTGTGTCACCAAAACCAACATTTCCTCGCTATAGCTTGGTTCAAAAGAAACATTCTTTGTAGTGAAAGCTTTGCTTGACTTGAGTATTTAGCTTCCGTGTTGTATTAATAGTGATTATTCCATAATGATCTATCTTGTAACATGTTTTTTTTTGGCTCTATGTCCTACCAATCACAATTGAACTGCACAACTCTATTTCCTTATGTATAACGGAGCTTAATAATATCTACTAAAATTACATGCCAAGGCACATCGTCAATCAGATTCTCCCCGTTAACCATAACTCCATTGTTTTGTTTTTTTTAGTCTCATCACGCTGCAATGTATGAACCCTAAACCTACAAATATAATAACCCGAATAATAAGGTGCCCCTCTTCCATGACCTCGAGCCAAAGAAAGCATTTA
Source organism: Prunus dulcis (assembly GCF_902201215.1). Lineage (NCBI taxonomy): Eukaryota > Viridiplantae > Streptophyta > Magnoliopsida > Rosales > Rosaceae > Prunus > Prunus dulcis. Next base: position 3,032,577 of record NC_047656.1, on the reverse strand, counting down.
CTTATTCGCTTTATCATCATTGTACAGTTGTGTGACATGCATATAAGGAAAAAAAAGGTTTTAAATAAACATATATGACCGTCAATAGTTTTTCCAATATAATATTATACCCTTTTAGAAATCAAGTTTGCAAATTGAAGCCTATGTGACTCCTTTGCAGTATCAACACTAGACTGCATTAGAATGTTCTTAGGTTCTCTACACGCATGAAAATTTATGATATTCAAATTAATATAGTAACATATTAGATCTAAATAAATAGTAACATATTAAATACTCAAAGAATTTATAGTGTTTTGAAGATTTCTTACTACACAAATGGCAGAGCTTTATCACAATTTTGTAGGACATAATGAGTCGCAATCTTATTAAGTTCAATGCTCATCTCTCTAAGTACATCTTTACCAAAAGCTCAACCATGTGTTGAGAAAATAGAAAACTGAGATGTATCATATGACGGTTGCCCTCCATGGTCGTTTCTATCTATTTTATTAAATTTAGTTTCAACTCGATGCAAATAGCGAAAGCAAAATATTAAACACTCATATCTTAAGACTCCTTCAAAAATAGACCATTCTGGATGAGCCTTATTAAGAACATAAGTTTTTAACTTATGCAAATACCTAATTATGCAGTAAAAACTGGAATTAGAGAGTTATACAACAACAATTAAACAAACTGTAAATAAAATTAATATCTTAACATTGAGATTACCTCTCCACAGGATACATCCACCTAAATTGTATTGGACTGGCCACTTTTGCCTCCCATACTAAGTGGCAAGTTAGGTGAATCATGATGTACAAAATGGTAGGAGGAAATATTTTTTTCCAACTAACATAGAGTAATGACAATTTGATTTTCAAGAAGATTCAAGTCATCTTCTTTTAATACTTTAGCACACAATTCCTTGAAAAAGTAAAATAGTTCAGTTTCAAGTTCACTTACATCTTTAGGCAATAAATCTTGCACCACAAATGGAATTAATCTCTCCAAAAACACATGACAATCATGGGTTGTCATACCATAAATATTCTGTTTTCAAGCATTCACACATCAAGATAAATTTCCAGAATATCCATCTAAAACTATCAACTCCTTTAGCCATTGACATAAGGCTTTGTTATCATCATTTAACAATGTATAATCTCCTGGGATAAAATAGAACTTACCATAATCTCTTTCTTATAGATGATACCTCTGTCTTACAACCAGTTCTTTCAGATCAAAATGAGCATTTAAAGAATCTTTTGTCTTACCATAATTGCTCATTATTGTGCTAATCACATTCTCAAATATATTTTTATGAATGTGCATGACATCTAAATTGTGATGCACCAAAAGTGTTTTCCAATAAGGTAATTGGAAAAATATCGAATGTTTTTTCCAATAATGATATTTTCCAAACCCAGGTTTTGTCTACTTATCTCATCCTTGCCATGTGTTATTTCTCTTAATTCACTAACTTCATTTCTCACATCATCACCCGATGGTCTCTTAGAGCAACTCCACCCATAAGGGCTAAGTCTAAGGCAAGGGCAAGTAAGGGCTGCCACTATTCACGTGAATAGTGGCAGCCTCTGCCATTTGTGGTTCCACTCATGAGGGGCTAAGTCTAGGGTAAGTCTAAGGCAAATACTATTCATTGTACTTTATTTCCTATTTTTTTATACTTTAAACCATTAATTTTGATAATGTTTTATAATTAAATTTTCGAATAAGATTTTTGGTTGTCACGTGTCTATTATTTTTCAGAAAAGATTTTCAGATGAGAATCTCGGTTGCTACGTATCTTATTCCAGATAAAATTTTCAGATATTCATTAAAAAAAATTATAATCTCAGATTTCATATAAGATTTGCATCCTCTAAAATTGTGCCATGTGTCCCATGTCAGATAAGGTTTTCAGATATTTAGAAATATATATATAATCTCAGATTTCAGATAAGATTTTCACCCTCTAAAATTGTGCCACGTGTATTCTCTATCTTCTGAATCCCTCTATAAAACTACACCATCAACTCATATCTCTCACACCATCTCTTATCTATTCCTTCATTTCGCAGATTATACAAAACACATTCTACTCTCAATGTCAAACTTGAGGAGGGTGTTGGAGAGGCAACAGAAAGAAAGGGAAGAAATCCGGCGTAGACATGATGAAGAAGATCGGGACGCCGATGAAGAAGAGGAACAAATGCTTGCAGCAGCGGTGTGTATGCTTAATCAATCAAGGCAACACCGTCGTCCTCATGCCCCAAATGTGGACAGGCGTAGGAAGTCTCGGGGTAAGAATCTCTTGGAGGATTACTTTATCCCAAATTCATTATATCCTGTTCATAAGTTTCGAGAGAGATATAGAATGCAGCCACATTTGTTTCAAAAAATCATGCATGATATTTGTAATTACGACACATACTTCATTCAAAAGCATGATGTGTTGGAGTTTTGGGTCTTATCCCGGAGCAAAAACTTACAGCTGCTTTGCGGATGCTTGCTTATGGGGCATCTGCAGAGCAGGTGGATGAGATTGCAAGGATGGGAAAATCAACTATCCTAGAGTGCTTGGTGAGATTCTGTGATGCAGTGGAAAATTTGTACACGAGGGAGTACCTTCGCAAACCCACGCCGAGGGACCTGCAAAGGCTGCTACAAAAAGCAGAGGCTCGAGGTTTCCCAGGCATGATTGGAAGCATTGATTGCATGCACTGGCAGTGGAAGAATTGTCCTACTGCTTGGCAAGGAGAGTACGGGAATCGAAAGGGCCAAAAAAGTATAATTTTGGAGGCCGTAGCTTCATTCGACTGTTGGGTTTGGCATGCCTTCTTCGGGGTTGCCGGATCTCAGAATGACCTCAATGTCCTTGGTCAATCCCCGGTGTTCGACGAGGTATTGCGAGGTCATTCCCCCCAGGTCACGTACCAAATCAACAATACCGTATACTCTGGTGCGTACTACCTTGCCGACGGAATTTATCCTAGGTGGACGACATTCGTGAAAACAATTCCGAATCCCCAATCCGAGAAGGAAAGAAGCTTTGCTTCCTTTCAAGAAGGTTACAGGAAAGACGTGGAAAGGTGTTTCGGTATCTTGCAAGCTCGTTGGGCAATTATTAGGGGTGCTGCTCGGATGCTAGATGAGGAGGTGCTGCGGAGTATTATGATGACTTGCATCATCCTCCACAACATGATTGTGGAGGATGAGTATGACTACGATGCTCCAGAGGTGTTTGAACCCGATCCCATGAACACGGCGTTGACAAGAATATATGAAAGGCCGATGGGACCAAATGGACTACCAATGGAGCCCGAACCGTTAGTTCGGGATGGTCGATTCAACAACCCCATGATTGATCGTTATCAAGAAATGCAATCTTCATATGTTCACGAGAGACGTCAAGTTGACTTGATCGAGCACTTGTGGGAGATGAAAGGCAATCACAATGGATGAAGTCAAGATTAGTGCTTTGTTTGGAATTATGCTTTGTTTTTAATTATGCTTTATTTTGTGTGTGGTGTTTTTTGGAATTATGCTTTTATTTATTATTATTATGCTTTTATGTATGGTTTGTTTTGTGTGTTGTTTGCAATAAATTAAGGTTTGTTTTTAATTAATCTTTGTTTTGATGCTCAAATGTTTTTAATAAATAGTCATATTATTTAATGCTTTTTTTATTTAATGAAAAGGAAACAATACAACAAATTAAAGGATAATACAACAATACAACAATACAACAATACAACAATACAACATATGGCAAAGGTGTTTCAATACAACCTAATGGTTTTCATCATTTAACCAATCCGTATTGCTAGGTCCGTCGTCATGGAAAAGTTTTCTTCTCATCACATCCCTTCGTCTATGCTTCCAATAGGCCTTTGTTTCAGGAGACATATGGCTCGTATCCATGGCCATGATTTTCATCTCTCTATCATCCATGTCTTTTTCTTGTGCATGCTGCTGTTGAATTGCAAATGTTTCCTCTCGTGCCTTGTCCACTTCATCTCTTTTCAAGTCTCTCTCAATTCTTAGTGAGGTGTTCTTAGCTATTTGCTCCAATAATTGTACACATTCATTGTTTGAAGTGCCCCCTCTCTTGGCCTTTGCCGCCTTTCTCCCAATAGGTCTCGGCGGACGTGGGAGTGGTGACTCCGTTTCCATTGGGGAGTCCAATGGCGAATCGGTTGATGGTGAATCGTGGAGCGGCGTCTCATTCAACACAACCGGCGGACCGGTGGGAATAATTTTGAATCTCGAACAATCCTTCACAACTTCCCAACATTGAAAATGCACGAAACTTTTTTTGCCTTGCCCCATGGCACCGAACCACATTTGTGCTTGTATGATCTATTAAAAATAAATAATTGGAAGTGCAAGAAAAAAAATTATTATGCAAGAAAATATAAACTATTTTGAAATGCAAGAATAAAATTGATTATGCAAGAAAATATAGACAAATTGGAAATGCAAAAAGAAAAAAAAAAGATTATGCAAGAAAAAGAAATAGAATATGCAATAAAAAAAAAGTTACATTAAATTGATTAAAATGGCAATTATAAATATTTTACCTCATCGGATAGATTTTGACCGCTTCGAATGTTCTCCCTTGCTTTTGTCAAGGCATTTCTCCATTTGCCTAACTCTTTATTCAAAAGTTTCCATCTACTAGACAACGCCATTTCGGTCCGAATGGAACCCGATCTTTGACAAAATTCTCCATGAATTTTGCTCCACATATGATGGAACTTCATCTCATTGCCCGTGATAGGGTCATGACTAACGTTCACCCAAGACTGACACAACGCAATATCTTCCTGAGTTGACCACGAGCCTCCGGTTTCGACAGAAGATGCCATTTATTATTATTTTTTTTTTTATACAAATGGAAAGTAGTTGAAAAATGTGACTGGAGAGTAAAAAATATAGAAGGAGAAGAGTTTGTATGGAGAATTGGTGTGGGAAGTGAAAAATGTGAGTGGAGAGTAAAAAATATTGGAAGGAGAAGAGTTTGTATGGAGAATTGGTGTGGAAAGTGAATAATAAGAGGAGAGAGTAAAAAATATTGGATGGAGAAGAAATTGTATGAAGATTTGGTGTGGAAAGTAAATAAAATGGTTAGGTATTTATAGGGAAAAAATACAGAATATTTTGATATTTTTTATAAAAAAAATTAGAATTTTCTCGATTTGTTTTGCAATTTTTTTAGCCAAAAAAGCGAGGACCGTCAGATTTCTGGAAAAAACAGATCGGAGCATCCCGTTTGCGACATGTGGCACATGCTCGTTGGATTTTGTCAGCGCTGACGTTAGTGCGTGGAAGTCAAATTTTTTTACCTTTGGCGCGTGAAACTCACGCCCCAACGAGAAAAAAATTTGAATTATCAAGCGCTGAAGTCAGCGTGACGTCAGTGCTGAAGTCAGCGTGAAGTCAGTGCTGACGTCACAGCCCTCGGGCTGAAGCCCAGGCGAAACTTGCCCTTGGGCCTGCCCCGGCTGGTGGGACCCAGCTCTTGCCCAGGCCTCTTCTCTCGCGCTGGAGGGCGTTTGGGCTCGGTCGGGGGGCCTTTTGCCCGGGTTTGAAGCAGCGCTGGAGCTGCTCTTAGGTGCAAGCCTCATCTCCCTTGTATTATCAAATTAACTTCGTTGATTATTTCATGCATAGTTAGACGGTGAAACCGTCTATCACCCAAATAACATGTTTTAGACCCATGAGATTACCTATGATACGAAGTATCAGAAGCATAATATGGGCATGCGAAGTTGCCAGACATACTCCAATCTAGCATGTATGCATATGCTGGATAATCAGTGATAGTCTAGAGAAGTGCAGTAATTTTCCCTCAATCAACGGCCTCATGTATACATCAATTTCATTGCATAGAAGTTTTGGTCCAAGTATAAGTAAAGTCATGAAAATATAAGGCTCCTTCATACACATCCATGAAGGTTATATGGGTATATGAGAACCGACCAAGTATTATGGTGTAGATTCATGTTCCCAAAAGGGTTAAATCCATTTGTTGCCAAGCCAAGTTTTACATTTTGACGTTCAATACCAAATCACTTCGAAATATGATCAAACGATTTCCAAACTTCATAATCTGTCAAATGGATCAACATTCCATCTTTTTCACAATCCTTAAAATGTCATCTCATATCTGCAGTTGTCTTGGATGACATATATAATCTTCGAAGTCTTGGCGTGAGTGCAAAATATCTAAGCACCTTCCATGGAACCCTTTTACCTTTCTTCTTGCTACCTTTTCCTTGTCTCTTCCATCTCGAAAGCTTACATGTAGGACATTGTGTTGCATTTGCATGCTCCTTATAATAAATTATGCAATCGTTCTTACATGCATCAATCTTATCATAATGAAGACCCAAATCTGCAATAATTTTCTTTGCACCATTTGGTGGTTGTAGGTAACTTCTCACAAAAATGAAATACATTTTCCAACAATTGTAGCAAAAATACTAAATGCTTTGTTGATGATAGCACCAGTTGACAACAAAAGACAAATTAGAATACAACTCACAACCAGGGTACAATGGTTGTTTTGCCTCTTCTGACAATTTGTAAAACTTGTGTGCATCTCCATTTGGATCTTATGGACAACGTTCTTCTATTAAACTATGCATATCAACATCTTGCTCCATATTGGTCACATAATTTCTTTCATTGTCACTATCAGTTTCATCAGTTTCAACACTGTCATTATCCTCATCCTCGTTGTGGAAATATCATGTAGTATAAGTCAGCTTGATTATGTTATAAAGAAGATGCTTGTGTACTTTGGACCTCATATGTCTATATCTATTCTTAGAATCATTCGACTTAATTAACATGCTTGTATGCATAATTGAGAAAACTTTCAACTCCTTCAAAATAATCTTCTGATGACCTCCTAATTGCATCCAAGATTTATCAACAAGCATCTTCTCTACATCCAAGATTTACCTAAGTTCTTATTCTTATTTTGCACAGAACATTAAGAATACATCAATGAAACCAACTTGTACAAATGAGTAAATCAGTGATAGAAAAAAAAAAATGTGTACATAGAAGGGAAAACAAAGGATAACTCATTCTCAACAACTCCATAGAAAATGAAAATGCTATAACGAATTTGATGATTCTCTATCTATTATGGATACAAGTTGGATATGTAGAAGATGCATGGCATACAAGATTGAATTTTATTAAGACATTAAAAAAAATTCCAATTAAACTCTAGCCTAAGCCTAAAAAAGGGAGGGAACAACCAAAATGCCGCTCGGGCTGGGTTAACCCTAACTCTCCATATACGTACACCCTTCAACAACAACAAAAAATGAAGAAGAAAAAAATGCTCCATATTCAGTATCACACGCTCAAATGAGCAACAACATATAGGTAACCCTATCTAGCCAAAAGGTTCCTACTCTCTTCTTTTTCTTCTTCCATACGTTTTCTCATTTTATGTTCTGTTTTGTTTATTTGCAATGTGAGAGTGTGAGGTAAGTCTACGAATTCTCTCTTTGCTTGTGGATATTGTTTTTGCTATTCAACTAATCGATTTGTGGATCTTTATATGATAATTAGCTTTATGGATTTTTATTTTTCCTTTCATTATGTAATTGTTTCACAAATTGGTTTTTGGTCTTTTTGGTCTTGTTTCAATAATAATAATTACCTTTGATTATCTGCCTGTGTATGGATAACAAGTCATGATACGGGATGAATGAGTGAATTAATGAGGGTCATTGTTTCACATGTTATATTAGTGGGTTTTGGTTTTTCCTTGGTACTTGGTGAGACTGATTATCTATTTCAACTATTTTTCCTATTCATTTTAATGCTTGTGTATGGATAATGAGTCATGATATGGGATGAATGGGTAAAATAATGAGGATGTCGTTTCACATGTTATACGTATTTATGTGTACACAATAGAGGAATTTGCGTTAAATGCTCTATGCATATCATTCTCTATAATAACTCTAAAAAGTAGCTTTTGTTGTAAACTAAAAAGAAATTGGAGAGGGAATTGAGATAGAGAAAGCAAAGAAATCTGATGTTTTTCATTTTATTCATTTCTGTCATCTACAACAAAGGAGGAAGCCCACTTATATGCAAATTCTGTTGGCTTCCTGTGAATATGCAATGACATGGGTTCCACTTCCACAATACTTTCATTATGATGTTCTTCAATCAATTAGGTAGTGGGCTCTACCATTTTGGGATCCATCTTTGACTTTACAACACTCCCCCTTGGAGACCACAAATGGTATGGAATATGCCTCGTTAAAACATTGCCAGTAAAAACCCAGTGGGACAAAAAAAAGTGGTCGAAGGGAAAAAGAGTACATAACCAGGTGTAACATAAAAATTCTGTGTATATCAACACGCGTGCGACACTGCCTCGTTAAAACATTGCCATGAAAAATTCAGTGGGATAAAAACCTGGACGAAGGAAAAAGAGTACAGTGTTTGAAGATCTTTATTGATAGCACGCTCCCCCTGATGCTTGGCAAAATATCTTTAAGCCATACTATTGATCATCTTTCTGAATATCATAGTTGACACTGCTTCTGTGAGTTAAACTTGGGCGACACTGCCTCGTTAAAACCTTTCCAGGAAAAACCCAGTGGGATAAAAACCTGGATGAAGGAAAAAGAGTACAGTGTGTGAAGGTCTTTATTAATAGCACACTCCCCCTGATGAATATTTCCCCCTGAAAACTTCATGACTAACTTTTTCCAGTAAGCGACCATAGAAATTTCCAGAGTCCGCATATCCAATAACACTTGGGCTATTAGTAAGTTTACTCGAAAAGAACATGCCCGTATATGATGTCATGCTGAGATAGCATCAAATATGCCTCACATCATCCCAAAGTGGTGGTGATGGAGCTGAGCTCTATCCAGTCTAGTATACTTCCGGAAAAACATTTAAGTTTCCAACAGATAATCCTCAAAAAAGTGCTTCAATACTTTCTTAGTATAAGCAAAAAATCTCATTGGCACAACACTCGATCGTTAGGTCGAGACAAATATTTCTTAAACTCTTCAGAAGCTTTAATGTGTTGCAAACATATTATAATCAATGTACTCACTGAGGCAATTTATGCACATTAGTATTGAGTACAGATTTTGTGCTTCAGGCACATGTCCTTCAGGGACTTGCTTCATGCAATTTCAATCCTTTCAAGGATTTTGTTTAAAGGGATTAAACTTTATGACACATTATATAGCTTTAACCCAGCTATTTATACATCTTTAGGGAATCACTTCTGGTGATATGCTCCGTGCATTTAATAACCCTTAAAGATAACATGTTGGTCTCCGTAAATGTGCAATAAGGGGGCACAATTGAATCTGTAAATATGGAGAAAACCCAACATTCCTTGTTTCTGCCAGAAACATTGTGTCATACAAAGTAGGTATATTCCTTTTTATTCCGAACACCCAAGTATAACTTTCAGTATTAACAAATTTTGGGGTTCGTACTGTGGGTTTGTTCTTTCACGTTCATTCTTATCTATAATGGAATTGCCTCATTCCATTTTGGCCAATGATATTGTCGACATTTAATAATTGAACGTGGTTCCAATCAACACAGCCCATTGATGATTTGAGTAGCTACTCCAAAATCAAAATTTGTCATTCATCAATTCATGATCCCACCATTCTCATGTGCATGCGCATGCATCAATTATAAGCATTTCTTTGTTTTTGGGTACCCAAGCCACTTCAGGGGGCTTTTATTATGTGAGAATGTGGATTATAACCTCCAATGGAGCGTTATTTTACAGTAGGGCGTGGATAATCTCCATTTAGGGAGTTGGAACATTTAGAACCCATATATCTGTCATGCTGCAGGCATGCCACAGATTAATACATACATGTCAATTAATTTCTGGGACCTTAACCCATATTATGGGACTTTAACCCATACAATTTGCTACGCATTAGGCGTGCACAATATCAATATTGACATGTCAAAGGATTGTCCTTTCGGGACTTCAATCCACATCATTTGCTACGCAACAGGCGTGCATCATATTGATCACTGCTATACCCATATTTTGTTCTTATGGAACTTTAATCTGTGCAGTGTATTATCAATGTATCCAACTTGCAATCTGTAAAATTTGCATTAATAATTCATGGATACATACAAGCCATTCTTTTGGAACGGACTTATCTCCCCATTT